>NW_017300311.1:174665-174926 GCF_001594075.2 Trachymyrmex cornetzi
AGAGAGAGAGAGAGAACAAGGTGAAAATGGATGAAAATGATAAAAATTCGAACGGCATTATTCGGAAACTAGGCGATTCTACCGCCGGCCTCCTGTCGCGAGGCATAAATAAACGAGGCTTTTATGGATTACTGGCGTATAGCGGCGGCTAACATAAGTGGAGCAGCGGGTATAAATTCAATAAATGGCTTTTCTTCGTATCGGCGATTAGCGATCGGCGACGGGCATTGAGAGTACAACGGCGGAGGGCCGATCGATGGG
>NW_017300311.1:175312-175862 GCF_001594075.2 Trachymyrmex cornetzi
CACGCTCGCCGAGGCACGGCCACGATCTCGGTGCACCAAGTGCACCTCGCTACATCGGCTACATAGAGCACGACGCGACACAATCGTCGAGCGAGCTAAGCGTGTCGTAGAGAAGACGAGGAACGTGAGCGGCCGCGCGGGCGGCCGAGACGGCCTTACGTCATCTTGACGACGTAGCTCCGACGTGCCGAGCTTCTCGTCACGAACGTCCGCGAATGTCGCGAGCGACGCATTTCGTTGTACTCGCTCACGACGTTCACGTTTATAAGTTGGCGACGAGGAACACGGCGAGGAAGGAACGTAAAGAACTAATGAGAGGGAGAGAAACACACACACAACACGACGTGCGGGTGAAGGATGAGCGGATCGTTTGATCTGAAATTTTGATTTCACAGCGTACCCCTGAATCGGAGCTCGTTCTGCGGCTCGATAAGTAAAACCTGCTCGGGCTTGTCGGACCTCGACGACATCCTGACTGGAGGATCAAGACGAACTTCTCGACGGACGAGTCACGGCTTTGTTGCTGTCTTCCACCACCACCTCCTCCTCC
>NW_017300311.1:176338-199274 GCF_001594075.2 Trachymyrmex cornetzi
TTCAACTTTAATTAATATTGAATTTTTCTTTTTTTGAATTTTTAAATTTATTTATTTTTTTAGAACTTTTATATAAATTTCAGAATTTTTTCCAGAATTTCTATAATATCCCAGACATCACAAAGTACTAAAAAGATAACGAAAAGAAGTCTTTGTTAAGTTTTCTTTTTGACAAAGCGAAAAGGTAACTTAAAAAAGACATTTTTTACATTAATATTTTAGAATTTCTGTGACGTGTAGATATTAATACAGATAATAACTACATAATTATAATAACTATATATACATATAATATATATTATAAACATATAAAATTATTATATAAAATATTTTAAAATTTTTATAGAAAATTATTCCTACATTTTTTTAATGAATTTTTCATTTTTCCACATAACATAGGACAGTTGCACATCTTCTAGTTGTTTTTTTATATATAGGACATCGCTTAGAGGTCTCTATAGCCGGTATTCATAGTCAGATCTTATATTCAAGACCGCGTCTTAAGTACGGTCTTAAGAAGTCACGAACCAATCAGAGGGCTGCATCAGAGTCTTAAGACATCTTCAGATCGAACTTAAAGCGATCTTAAATATAAGAAACGACTATGAATACCGCCCTATAACTGAAATGGTTACTAAAGAAAATTTTTTAATTTTTTAAAAGGTACTAATCATTATAAATATTACTTATCAATTAATTTAATTTGTGATATTACTACTCCAGCTTAGGACTACTTTAGTTTAGGATTGCGTTCCAAGATCAATAATTATATATAAACAATCGGCGCGCAGTTTGCTTTATAATTAGAACAGAAAAACAAAAAATATTATTATAAGCACGAAGATACACCTTGATCGAATATGGCGGTTTCTATTCGTTTGTGTTATAAAATCTGAAAAAAATTAAATTATTTTTTCAAAAATTTTAACTAATAAGTTTCAAATATGACAAATTCTTAAAAATATAAGATATTATGTGAATTTTTTCCCCAGGAAAATGAGACGAATATATTTAATTAGACATTCGAGAAAAAAAAAAGTATTTTTCTATTCATCTATGTTTATCTTTTTTACGATCTTTTTTTTTCTCTCCAAAAGTCATGAATTATTGCGTCTCCGACTATTCCGATTTCTTTCGGCTTTTGCTAACTCACTTGTAATTTTTTATTAATGCCCTGCATAATTTCGTCCGAGCTTATCGTTCTTTTTTTTTACGTCCGAGCTTATCGTTCTTTTTTTTACGTCCGCGCTTTCTTTCGGGTTAATTTTTCCCATCGTCCTCTTCTTGCTCTGTCTCGCTTCGACCTTTCACCCGTTCTAGTTCCTTTTAGAGTGGGATTTCATTTATGCGTTTTTGTCGTACGACAAATGTGTGCAGAGGCTATTCTTGAACAAATATTGCATACGAAAATAGCAATTCCGTATACAATCGACCAATCACAATCGAGAAACTATCATTTTCGTATGTGAAAATTATTCGTATGTGCTCAAGAATAGGGGTCTTGAGACCCTATTCTTGAAAAGTATCGCATACGAAAAACTAGAGAAATGCTATAGTTATGTAACGCATACTATAGTATTTCCTCAGTTTTTCGTATGCGATACTTTTCAAAAATAGGGTCCTTGAGGATAAAGAGGTCCTCGAATCTTTCTATCCTATAGCCAATAAACAGGCTTAAAAAATGTGTTGTATGATAATAACGCACAAATAAAATCCCACCCTTTAGCTGAACTTCTTGCACCGTTCGTCTCTTTCTTCATTTTCACGTGAAAAGGAAAAAGAGGAAAGATGAACAGTGTAAAAAATTCGGCTGAAAAAACCAGACCATTGTACTCCAACGAGCACGCGCAGATCAGCTCAGACCGAAACTGTTGCGCGCGTTTTGTATGTGGACGCGTGCCTAACCTTAACGACAGTTCTTGGAGAATTGTTTAACTTTATTGTTTAACTTTATCATGAAAATTTGGGCAAAATCATCTGAAAGGCAAAAGAATTGATATCCAGGCGTCGTGAAATTTCAAGGAGAGATTGAAGAAGTAAAAATCCCACCAATCTGTGGGAATTGCTCCGAAAAAGAATCTCAGAAAATCGATGCTCCGACACGGAGGAAAGGAAATTTCTTGATAGGGATTGTGAATCGTTACAAAATTTGATCCTTTTGCCTCATCCTTGTAGTTTAATAGACAGTCCGGTTCGCGATGAGCACGTACAGTTCGATCTCAAACGGGGATCTTTTCAGAAACTTAGCATTTCTAGAAAACCGATCGTCGGTCGACACCAAGCATCTACAGCTTTTCTCAATTTACGATGGTAAAGAAAATGTGTTTAGTTATATAGTTATGGAGTTTATACAGTTATAAAGTTGCGGGGTTTAATTATATAGTTATAATTGTGGAATCAATTATACATTTATAGTTATGGAGTTTAATTATACAGTTAGGAAATTATGGAGTTATAATTATACTGTTATTAAGTTATGGAGTTTGATTATATAGTTATAAAGTTATGAAATTAGTTGCACAGTTATGAAGTTATGGAGTTTAATTATATGGTTATAAAGTTATGGAATTAATTATATAGATATAAAGTTATAGAATTTAATTATACAATTATACAGTTATTATCTATATTACGGAAAAGTTATGAAATTATACAATTAAAAATCCACAGGACATGAACTCTAACATTACATCAATAATTTTGTACTCAATAATATAACTGATATATCACATGTATTATATCGCAACTTATTTATAGTTATATTATAATACAACATGTATTATATCACATTTATATTATTAAGTGGTAAATTATAATATTGATGTAATGTTACTATTAGTTTATATTTTTTGAGAAATTTCATTTCAAGTAATATAACTCCTTTATAGTTATCAATTATAACTAAAGCTTTCTGTTGTAGAAAACAATGCTATTCTTGGAGGCACTAACATGGTCGACCTTTACTGGAATGGTACTCTCTGGTACTACAAGGATATCTCGGACTTTTCTCGAAAGAAAGCCGCCATAAAGCAACGGATGGACAGCGGCGTTTGTGATTCCGCTTACCTGAACGAGAACACATTTGTTATTGTGGAAGACAGTGGTGCTGTGCGGGTTTATCAAGCAGTTGAAATAGACGAGCGTTATGAGTTACAGCTTCTCGGATATGTATGTCAGCATGACGACAGCATCCTGTCGGTATCTGTATTTTCCAATCAGAGAAACATTGTCACAGGAGGAATGGATTGTTGGTAAGAAGTTTCTAAAATAGATGATATTATGAGCTAAAAAAGAAATTATTAGAAAAAAATATTAAATCGTATGGAGCTGATGCTAAAAAAACTGAGTCTGTAACTAAAAGCTAAGAATAAAGGAATTATCTTGCTAATATTCTTATTAAAATAAACTTAGTATTTATTCTTTTTTACACAGTTATATCATTTTGATTTCTTGAAATTAATTAGTGCCTTTTAATCAACATCTGTTACATGGTTACATTTGTTTTCTTTAAAAAGTCTTTAATTTCAAAGGACAATTACAACTTTTAGATGTAAAGTAAAGAAAATTTAATTGTTTGAACATTTTTGTGTAAAACGGCACATTGCTACAATAGATACAAAAATTAAGAACTAATAGTAAATTCAAATATAATAATATACTTTTTATCTTAATAATGCTTCACAGAGGAAACTGAATTATTTTTACTGGAATAAGAATAATTTTTATTCAAACAATTAAAACATAGTGGATCTAGTAAGCCCACTGTCAGCTCCAGAATAATATAATTGAGCGAGTTCAATAGACTTATGTCAGCTAGAGAGAGTTTGTAATCTTATGCTTATTTCAGCTTAAAAATGTGGGACGTAGAGGATTTAATCGCGACATATTCGTATAGCTTTGCACATCTGGACATAATCACTGGTACAGACGTGAAGCCTATGTGCAGTTCTGTATTTGTATCCGTCTCTTTAGATAGCGAATCACTACTATGGGATATTAGACGAGCCAAACCGGCGAGTTGTACGTATATTTAGTTTTTTTTTCTAATATCTTCAAATTTATTACGTTTTTTAAAAAATAATTTTCTTTATTTTTCAAAGGTATCTTCAAGAAAAATGATTGCCCCTTAACAGCAGTATCTTGGAATACTACTTTGGAAAATATCGTAGCAATAGGTACAGCTGAAGGCGGCATTGCAATAATTGACATTAGGCAAACAGAAACTCCGTTATGCGAGTCGATCAAATGTGATAGAGGTGTACACAAGCTGTTATTCAATCCAACTCCAGAGAGGTGAGAATTTATCAGAAATATCAATTTACTTATCTGTACAATATATAGCTCTTATACAGAATATTTCTTACACAATATACTCTTTCGACGATAATAAATTTATGATAACTTATCTATTTTCCAGGAAAGAACAGTTAGCGTGCTGTTTTGATAATACATCGGTAAAAGTACTTGATACCCAAAAAGAATTGATGCAGATATACGAAGATAATAATCACCAAGATTTTGTACGAGGACTCGCATGGTGTAAAGACGATTTATATTCGTGTTCTTGGGACGCAAATGTGCTCAAACATATAGTAAATGAATATATAGCTTTCCAAGGACGATAATTCAAGTTAGACAATAGTAATTATTATTTTGTACGAAGATTTGTGTGATACAAAGACGATTTATACGCATGTTTTTGGGACGCAAATGAACATATTGATTGAATATGTAGTTTTTTAAGAACGATAAATCAATTTTTTGAACACATTAAAATTTTGTGATATTAAAATGATCTTTTTACTTTATAAAATATTTGATTTATTGATTGAAACAACATCTCAATATAATGAATATTTTCCTCACCTCAAAAACTTGCAAACTATTTATTCATTACATGTCAACGACGAAATACTGATCGCAACTCAAAGAGAACTGAGTGGTGTTAATTGAAGGTAAAGATTCACAAGAAATGTGCATTCAATGTTCAGTATATATCTTCACGAGCGGCGAAACAAGGTGTGAATTTTAGTGAGTTTCATACGTTGGAAAACATTCCTCTTGCATTTATTCAAACTTCTTGATCATTGTTTCAGACACTTCTACAACATAGTTATGATGTATATCTCTTTGTGTTTATTCGATATATTCTATTTTATTGCAGAAAAGAGAAAAATATTCGACAATTATAAAGTATTATCGCTACGTATAACAGTAATGTAAAGGAATCAAGTGTATCAATGTAACAGACATGTATACCTTGTGGATCTTTAAAAAAATCATAATACTCTTAATGTAATTTAAACAAGTCTTTCTTTTCCTTTCTGGTCCTACAGTGTGTACGGTATATCAAACATCCAATAGGATTTTATTTACAAAGTACAGTCAATGATAACGTGATAACATAAACAAAATATCACAAATAAAAGTTTATCATCACAAAGCGCCTAAAAAAAATCAGAAAATCATTTCCAGTGTTAGTTAAAGATGATATAAATTAAAGATACGCTATATAATGTAATATATATACATATATAGTAATTCTGATAAAATAAACATGCAAGTTTGTTCTGTGATGCATAGAATCTACATACGTATATTCTTTGTACCGCAGAATATTGCGAGTTACTTCTCCCCGAACACACAGTAGATAACATTTGTTTATCGCGTAAATATATTTTGAATATTTAAAATTTTATATTTGTTGTACTGCAATTTGTAGGACTGATTTGTAGAACAACTGTGCATAAATAATTTCTTGTAAGTACATTAATATATCAAACTTGTTTATATATATAACGTACATGAATAACGTGAATTTATCCGGAAAGAGATGGCAAGAAAGACATGATTTTACAGTATCTTCCTTCACATTATTATTACTGTATATCCCCCACTTTTTGCTGAATTCGCGCGCACACGTGCCACTTTGAAAAAGTTGAAAAATGTATTATCCAAAGAAGCCAATGTCATTTTAATTGAAAATACTCTGATATTCTATTGATATGAATCTTCCTTATCTCGGTTTAACTACCACTGCCCAATTAAATTTGCAATTACAAATTCTACAGCTACATGATCATCCTTGCATATAAAAACTTGAAAAGAGCGCGTACATTAGTTAACATGATTGCTGTTTATCCATAGAAAAAGCAATTAATATATCTAACATGATTGGTGTATCTAAAGTGTTGAATTGCACATTGAAAATTTCATATCGGATTGAAAATATCAGGTCTTCAAACAATTTGTGGCACCGAATTAATAACGAATGTTCATGTCGATGAGAATTCATGTAATGCCAAAGGCTGCATAGTCTCGTTCAAGGACTACATGTGCTCCTTGTTCAATGTATTACAGAAATTATTAAAATCGTTATGTACAATTGTCTTTTTATATACTGAGATATATAATTGCATTGAGACTAACGCGACATGTTACTCTCATATCGACATTCATCATTGTTATTTTTGTATCTATGTAGCGATACATAGACTCGTATATTCTGTTATTTATTATATTGTTTTTTTTTTTGTCAACACGATCTTGTCTTTTCTTTTCCCCCATATTGATAATGCTTATCCCAAATTATTGAGCATTCATTATGAATTACAACCCGAATTCTTTGTCATCGTCTTCCGGCCTTACGTCTCCGTACATCCAGATATTACGATGGTTGTGCTTTGCGTCCTCCTCGGCTTTCTTGTATTCCTCGATCTGCAAATAAAATTAACATATACATATAAATACAATAAATTTTCAATGAATATGGACACAAAGATTCGTTTTTACAAAGTATAGTAAAAGAAAGAAAAGGAATTATTTTATTACGTTTTAAAATAAAACATATCTTTATTTATCATCTTTTGATTACTTATTTTAACCCTCTTTCTTTCTTTTAGTATAATAAATTTTATCACAACACACACACACACAATAGAGATTACGCGTGACTTTGCATAAAAGTACTAGATTCATAATCGATAAATAATGGGTTCGATTTTCATTCCATATACCTCGATTTTTTAAGGTTGATTGAAAAATTAAAAATTGTGAGTAAAAGAGAACAAAGTGTTATAAAAATATTATAAAAATAGATTCGGGAATTCATATTTCAATAAGATAGAAATTTTGTCGCAATAAATGGATACTAATATAGCAGAAATTGACTAACCAATTTAGTAAGTCTCCTATCTCGATGCTTTTGAACGTGCAAGAATCCGTCAGAAATAAGACCCTTCCCGATATCTTCATTTGTACTGGGATGCATCAGCGTCACGGCAATTACGTTATTGCTTAGCTTGTATTCGATATTTAGGAGAAGAATTTTATCCAAAACATCTTCCTTAAACGCATCCACCGCCGCTCTCTTGTCATCCGTCTGTAAAAATACCATCAATAGTCTTTTCGTTAATAATTTATTAATGAATTGTATTAGAATTCATTACTTACGTCGCTCGGAAGAGTCACGCACGCAAGTGCATATTCGTGAGCGTATGGTTTATCAGTCGCGAAACGCGCAGGTAAATCGGCAACTCGTGTAACATTAAGAGTCTCCCTGTTGCCGTAATCGATGTAGAACACACTGACATTGGTACCGGAAACCTTTTCCGTTTTCACGCGGTACCACTGATCGTCACCGCTGAATTTCGCGACCGCTAGATCTCCCCTGGTCGGCTTATAAGCGCCAGGAAGTGGAGGATTGGCGGCTAATTCCTGACGTAATTGTAGAAGCATACTCTCCAACAAGCTGCCCTGATCGACGAACTGGGCGTAGAAATGAAGATCATCAGTAACTTCGGAAATCACAACCTTTTGGTAATCGATCTTCCGCTCTTGTCCCTCCTTTTCGTCCACAATCTTGTCGGTTTCTACTGGCGCTTCCACGCGATTCTTCCAGATCTACAGAACGCAAATTATATTTCAGTTTCTTTAATGAAGTACATTATCCAATAATTAAGCACCTTTACTTACATTAAGTTTTTTTGCTTTTGCACGTTCCTCTGCGGCTTTCAGAGTTTTGGTGAGTTCTCCAGAGTCCGGGAAATTTACAACCTCAGCCAGACCTTCTTCGACCAAAGCAACAGACATATTGACATCGTTCACCGTTAACCAACCAATGAAACCGCTCAACTTTGTTTCCGTGTTCTCGATCTTGATCTCCACGTCTCGTTGGAAACAGTGCTCTTTAGTGAAGGCGAGAGCTTTCTCACCGTATTCGTCGGCTTTCATTACACCACCGCCGGGCAATGTTCTCTGACAACGCGGAGTTCTTATTCCAGCCAATACAAACGTGATAATGTAGTCTTCCTTGGGAAGGTAGAGTTTCAGCCGCGAGCCACTCGTCACAAACTCGACGACCGCTCTAATTCCCTGCGCTCGTTTAAGCGAAGTCAAGAACGCTTTTGCTTTCGAGGGATCGTTCGAGAGATCCACTATTCTGTGAACTGGAATGTCTTTCTTCGCGTGCAGTCCGTGTTGCGATTTTTCTGCTTTGCTTTCAGCCACTTGCAGGAGATTGTACTGAGAGGAACGCTGATCGTCATTCTGTCTGTACTTAATCACTCGCGCAAGACCTCGACCGACCAGTGCTTCTGCAATGTTCCTGTTGGCAGAGTAAAATAAGATAGAATTATCAATTATTAAAAAATTTTAAGTAATTATTAAATAATAATTTTTTTTGTAAATAATTAGAAGGCGAAATCTTATAGTGAACTTGATCATTCACACTACATTCCTATAAAGGCTGCTTTATATAAAACATCTAAATGCAATGGCATTTAAATACTTTATTATATGACAAAATCAACTTTATATAATATAATCAACTAAAATAATGAAATAATACATGTATATTCTCATGTTAAATAACGTGATTATATAAGCCTATTTTCTTGCAACTAAACTTGTTGAATCGTCATTCTTCTTTTTCTCTTCACGTTGGAGAAAAAAGAAACAAATTAAATTTAAAAAACAAGACAAATATATGAGAGAGTAGTTAATAATATTAATTTAAAATATTTATATAGCAGTTTTTAGTATACTAATTTAGTGTACTGCAAGTAAATAAATTCACTATTTCAGAGATCGATTTATACTTACGTTTTGCCGCAAGTTACGGTGCAACATAATTTCTCTGGGAAATTATCCCTAGCCGGGTAATAATGCGTATAATCAACTACCACTTTTACGTTTTTCCTGATAAATTTTTCGCGTAAAAATTCTCGCGCTTCCAACATCCACGGTATATCATAAAGAGGTCTGAAATCTTTCGATCGAGTAGTATTATTGCTGTCCTCGTTCTTCTTTTCACGGGTGGGTGGTCGAATACTACCCAAAAATACTTTCTTGTTTTCCCCGTTCTGAGTTCGAACAATGAGCGCATCCGCATTAACAATTTCCACAACGGTGCCAGTAAACTCGATCTGTGGCCCAGCCGGTTTATAATCTTTCCACAGTCGCAAATGTGCTTCCTTCGCAGCTTTCTCAGCGAGGTACAACTTTTCCGCGCCGGACCTACTATTGCTGATCGACCAATCCTGACATTTCGCGAAACCCTCGCTCAGTAGAATTTCAGCGATGTTTCCTAATATAAATAAAAAAATCATTGATTATAATTAAATTCAATTATTTAGAATATTGTACATAATTTAGCATACACTGCTCACTGCCAGATGTGTTTAACAGTAGAAATATTAACTTCTTACTCGTTAAAAAGAGACCAAACAAATAAATTATAAAATTTAGAAAAACATGAAAATTAATTAATATTTCTTCAGTATAAAGGACATGATATTTATTAAAAGTAAAAAAAATTCAGAATCTTATCTTTTACATAAAAATATATTTAGTTAAAAAATAAAAACAGTTAATAATGACTTGTTGATATTTATAGTGATAAAATGTCAGATTTTAACAAACTTACCCTTAGGATGAATGACGCTGCCAATGAAGTTATTGTTGTTGACCGACTCCAACACTATTTCGACGTCCCTATGTAAGAGCCGCGATTCCACAAAGTATCTAGCTTCGTCCGCATAAGGATCGCCCACGGAATTCTCGCGACGACCATTCGGCCAGCCAGGACAGCGAACACCCGAGATCATCAGCGTTATATTATAAAAATCAGGCAAGAGAAAAGCCTTCACGGTAGAGCCGTCGAAGACGAATTCAATTACTGCCTTGATTGGTTTTTTGGCGAATTTCTCGACTAATTTCCGAGGATCATCGACAGTCCACTTGATGTCCCGTATATGTTCGGAAGTCGGCGAATCTGACCACTTTCCTTTCTTTGCAAGTTTCGCTATATTTTCCAGTTCGATCAACCGTTGTTGTTCAGCCGTAGGATTGCGGTTGTCTTTCTTAACGGTCACCAAACCCTCAGACACCAAAGTATCAATTACGTTCTCACCATTCCTGTCTGCATAACAATTGTGATTAGATGCAAAAATTTAATCACTGCCGTGTTCAGCAGAATGTTTACTTTGCAACTGTTGAAAGTTTTCTTTGCACTAACTGGATTATATTTTTAAATTTAGAGGAACAGTTCTATCTCAGCAAAGAAAACTTCGCGGCCATTGGCTGCGTTTAGCAGAAAAAGCACTGTTGTAAGAATCTTTGGTTCTTGCCCTTAATTCTTCACAGGATCTAAATGTATAAACTATTCATACTATACTAAAAAAGTTTATAACAGTTGTAAATCTGCTTTTTCTGTTGAACGCAGCCGATTTTCCAAGTTCTAGCAAATATATGGTGTATCACAAATAAATACCTTTTCCTAACCAAACAGTTCCATATGTTCTGGCAGTGTTGACCGACTTTTCAGTTGCGAAAGTAACATCTTGGCCAATCAATTTTCGACGTAGGAACTCTCTTGCTTCCCAGGCGTACGGCTCATCTTTGGTTTCATCCGTGCTACAAATACGTAAATATTATTTTAATTTTATAATTAAATTATTATCAATAAACTTATATAAATCTCTGCTTAGTCCAAAAACTAGAAAATAATAAAGAAAAATCTTTAAAAGTAATAATTTTGTATAGCATATGAATATGCACTTTTACGTACCTGTCATTTCCTTTCCAACGTTCTAATTTTGGAGCAGTAATGTTGCACAAAGTGATTGTCATTTCGGGTGGAGGACCACCCATAGGTTGTCCACGGATGACAACGGTATCTCCCGATGTCACCTTTAGAATTAAAATTTTGCAGTGTGAGAAAGCTTAAAGCATTCCTAAATATTCAGAGTATTACATTATATCTTCGATTTTACACAGAATACTTATTACGAAATTGCTAATAGCTTTCAAAGAATTGCTAATTTCTTATGCAATTTTCATAAAAATGTTAATATTTTTTTCTGAATTGCAACAAACTCCTGTCAACAAGGAAAAAATTAAAAAGCAAAAAAACAGTAAAAACATTCTCATTAACATAAAAGAATATCTGCCACTTTTAGAATTTGTACCTTTAAAATTTTGTAGAGAAAGTATGAAAAAGTTCAAAGTATCCCAAAATATCCAGTATGATATTACATTTCAGATTAGAATACCAAATACGCAATTATTAGTACCTTTCATAGACTTTTTGAGTCTTAACACAATTTATCATATTTCGACAAGAAATAGATTAAAAAGCAAGAAGACGGTAAAGACATCCTCATTAATATTTGTCGCCTTTAGAATTAAAATTTTGCAGCATGAGAAAGCAAAATCCTAAAATATCCAGCACTATGTATCTCGGATTAATTAGAACACTAATAGTGCAACTGCTAATCTTTCATAGAACTTTCTGAATCATAACACTCTAAATTTTTCTAAAGATATCAGACAAATATTTTTTTATTCTAAAGATATCTATCTGATATCTTTAGAATAAAAATTTTAGTGTAAAAAATTTTTAAGTATCCCACAATATCCGACAAATATTATATCCTTATTAAGATTGGAATAAAATACCAATTATACAATTGCTAATATCTTTCCAAAAACGTCCTAAATCATAACACTCAACAAGAAATAAATAAAAAAAGTAAGGGGATAATAAAAATATAAATGTAAAGTGAAAACATAGACGCAATAAATATTTGATGTTATTCTTAGAATAAAATTTTGCAGCGTGAGAAAACTTTAAGTATCCCAAAATATCCAGTACCATATCATATTTTGGAGTGAGTACGGTCTGTTATGCAATTGCTAATTTCTTTCATAGAATTTTCCAGCAACAAACTCTCGTCGTTCAATGACGAATAAATTAAAAAGAAAGAGGACAGTGAAAACAATCTCATTAACGTGGTGTATATCTAAAGAATTTTAGGAAGCATCACATGGCAGGCTGCTGTAATAGTACTTCAGATTGCAACCATATGTTCTATGGTGCGGTTCCTGCCAACTGGATGAGCGGGCAGTGGGTCAACACTCAACAATTGAGTCGGTACGGCACAAATAGGGAGAGCCACGAGAAAGGTCCAGTGGCGTTCGGTTCCTCACCTGCTTCACCACTCCGTTGCGCAGTTTCACTGGTGCCTGAGGTGCACTCATGATGCCGCGCGATGATGCCCTAGAACGGGAAGATCGGTGCGATCGACGACGATGCGCTCGTTCCAGTGATCAGCACGTGCGCTCTCAGATCGAGAGTTCAATAGCAGCTGTACTCGTGACTCCGCAATTTATCGTTCCTCGTGGTGCGTTTGGGAGAAAAAAAGGACAGACTTTCTCACTCTCTCTCTCTTTTTCTCTCTCTCTCTTGTGAGAAGGGCTGCGAACTCAGGAATGACGAGTTATCATGTTGGCTGACGTATGCAGGGCAGAGACAGGCGGCCCAGAGTTCTCTCACGTTTCCTTTCTACGTATAATCGCGGCTGTTACTTTACGAGGTGGCCTGCGATCGGTGCGAGCGCGATCTACACACCGAAAGGGGCACGCTACGAAATGCGCTTGGGCGCGATGGTGATGTGGCAACACGCGACAACACGCCGCGCGACACAGTGTCGCACTCTATGCTCCGCCTTCGAATTGGCGCGCACGAGAGCGGTTTCTTGGCCCGTCTTGGGTGCGGTCCACTTGGCAGTCGGCACCTGCGGTTGGATTCACACTGCATCCGATTTTCGTCGTACGACGCTCTGATTAAGATTTAATTAGTAACTAAAAAGTATATTAAATTTCATGAAATTTTTAACAGTGTAGGACGTACAGAAGCAACTAGACCCTTTTGTGACTTTATTAAATAAAATTTGAGACTTGATTCCATCAATGTAAGATTAATTTTAATCTTGGTTCAATTTTCTCTTCCATCTTTTTTAATTCTAAGAATTGTAAAGGGGAAAACAATAATTTCATAACAGAAATTAAAGTTAATTTAACATTGATGGAATTAGGCCTTAGTATTCATAATGCTAGAAATCGCTCGGACAGAGAAAAAATTAATAATAAATTGCATTTGAACAATATATATATTGGGCCATTCAATCAATGGGAATTATACTCATAACCATACACATCACATACAACCAAATACAACATAAATATTTAAAGGAGGAAAACAGAAGGAAGATAATTTAACATAATTTAAGAATAAAAATTAAGCTATAAATATTTGATATATATTATAAATGAAGCAAGATAATGAAAGATAAAATTCATTTTTATTCACCTTTCAATTTAAAAAAAAAAGGATTTTAAGATATGCTCTTATTATGCTTATACTGTTTTCTTTTTATTCTTTAAATTTTTTGCCCTTTTTAACTTTTTTTCGATGTGCAAATCCAAAAATTTAATTCAAAATCTCTTTCTTGCTCCTAAATATGTTATTCTTTTATAAGCAAATTTTTGGTTTTATATATATATATATATAGATTTATAAACTACATATATAAACCAAATTCTTTAATGTAAGCTAGTAAAATCAAACACATACACACACATATGAAAATTTTAACTATTTTTTTGGACCATCAAGAATAGCGATAATTCCCTTTTTCTATTCTCGCATATTTCTATGCTATAAATAAAATAATTATAGTACACATTATACAAGTATACATAGAAAGTGTTATGTAAGTGATAATACTTAATTATTCCTGATTAAATATCTACAGTGAAATACAGCACAATATTTACAGCACTTGTGTATTTTCTTATAATAATAAAACTAAGAACGTTTAAATACAATAAAGCGATGAAAAATACTCTTCAGGCTTGTAACACCGGCCTTTCGTGTCTGCCTTCTAATGAATCATTAACGAATGCATAACCAGTGCCACCCTGTAAAATAATAAAAATGGATATTATTCTTTGTATTATATGATTATTCTAATACTGTTTGTAACTAACTACTTACCCTTTGTAGGGGGTTTATATCAGATGGTGTCAATTTGGAATTATCTAAAGGATTAATCCAGTCCTTTTTTATCAATTTTTCCACACATTAAATTGTGACTACGTCACCGCTATAAGTATGAAATGTTTAAACACGACAAAATTATTATTTACGATTCACGCAAGTTAGGAGATTATTCGATTCTCTTACGTTGTTTTTATCACGGCGCAAGGGACACTGTTGCCCAAAACATCGTGCGTGATAGGACACATGTATCGCGCCTGTTTAACGATAAGCGTTCTCTTATCATCTGGATCCCGAACCACAGTGAATTTATCACAATCAAATCCTTCACTTCCAATGGCTTTCCACTGACAGGACAATAAATGGTCTTGTCAGTAAGATTTCCTTCGCTCCCGGTATCTTCGAGGGTATCCAGAAGCTCGGTAGCATCTTGTCCTTGCCGTTCTTCATGTTAGAAACCGAATCTATATCCAATGTACTGGGACTACTAGATACAATGGTTTCCTCATACTTTAGAAAATTTTGCAGCATTTTCAGTTCCTCGTTGGCTGTCTGTTCTTGCGATTGCTCCTGTAATAATAAATACAGCGTACATAAATATATCAACAATTCGAACTGTTTGATAATTTTGGTAACATGTAATAAAAAGCAATAAAAGAAACCATGTATCGTACAATGTAGATATAATATATGGCTTTTGATAGGGTTAAATTTATCATCCGTTATATATATATATATATATATATATATATAAATAAAAGAAGAGGTGTTTTCCATTTAACGACACAAGTTGATACGAACATTCTGTCTTTCTTGCAGAATTGGTAAAAAACATGTTTTAAACAGTTTAAAATATAGTTAATTGATGTTATTAATGTTTTTTTATAATATTCTTTAAAATATATTTGAAGCATTAAAAACATATTCAAAGAAATGTTTTATTCTTAAAAAAAAAATTAGTCTTTGTCAACCTTTCTTTCTTGGCATTCAATGAGCAATGGAGACAGAACACTTGTGTCGATGTATCACTAAATGAAAAGAATTCAAACATGGAATACACTCGAATAATGCAGGAAGAATGCTCCTGGAATGCAATCTGTACATTAGGCTTAAAGCTCGTTTATAATTTACCCTCTTCTTTTTGCTTCTGCTTCTCGTATTCCTTCAGTTTCCTCGCGTATTCTTTTTTTTTAGTCAAAATGTACTCCAATATCGCTTCTTTATCAAATAAAAAACCATCCTTCCTGCAACAATAGATTGTTAATTGTAAATAAAAGACATAAATGTACAGATATAAGTCACATATCCATTTCTACCAATGTAGATTAACTTTAAACTGTGATGTTTATAACTAAAAAAAAATAAAACGTATGTTAAGGGCCTGCGCACAATAGAGGAACAAGAATTAGATATTAAGATTTCAACCTATCAGAAACCGTGTATTCTGATGTAATCAGTTTCTGATAGGTTAAAATCTTAATATCTAATTCCTGTTCCTCTATTGTGCTCAGGCCCTAAGATAGTAGAGATTAAAATTAATAGAAATGAACAAGTCATAATAGAGACCTTACAGGTCAATAATACTGTCAATATCAACAAATACTGACAATATTATTCTATATAAGAAAATTCCAAAAATTTCCCCGGAATTTAATAATAAAACTTCATGGAACTTCTGACTTTTCGGGATAAAAAAGGGATCACTGAAAATTCCAGGTTTTTCAAGATTTTACAAATAATACACATTGTGCAAGATTCGTGATATAAGATACTTACGTTATTACTGGGTTCCTGCAGGGTTGTAGAGTCAAACAACAACAGTCGAAATCTTTGACGGAGTCCTTCCCCACTCGTTGAGTATTGGTGCCATAACCTGACGCCGCAGCGTCCTTCTTTTCATGATACATGTACACTGCACCAGCGGTGCAATTTCTCGCATGCCGCGTCACCGCGATTGAAAATTCGAAAATGATACTTCTCTTTAGAGAAAATATTACTCGTTCTCTTCACTCTCTCTCTCTCTTCGAGTTAAAAGCTTGTTGATTTGGAGGTTACAGAGTTTCCCTTTGCTGATGGAATTTCCGTCTTCTCTCATTGAGGTTACATGATGATTCCTATCTACAAGAGCTCATGTTATAGATTTCTATAACGAATATAAAGACAAATATAGATTTTTATATCAATATAGAAAAATCTGTGGCTTATACTATTTTTTTAGGTTAAGACTGTCATCAAGATCACGAAACGCAAATCTGTTCAGTTCTCTACGGCTAAAATCAAGTAGCAACGTCATTAAAATGTAAATGCAAAAACACAAAAAAAAACGACTTTTTGGCAAAAGGCAAAGAACAGAATTACATACTTGCTTAAAACGAAAAACAGTGAGCGATTTATGAATAAAGGCCGTCACATTCTTTTGTAATCGGAGCGACGTTCGAGGGACCGAGTGAGAAACTGAACTCTATTCTCTCGCAGACGTCGCAAGACTTTAAAGCTTTCTATCTTTCGGTAATTCCACGTATTTACCAATCGCTGTGCAAATACCAACTGTGATAATAGTCGAGCTGATGATACGACTGTGATACCTACTCCATTGTCCATCAGCCCATGATGGTTTCCTCCCCTCCATGATTTCCTTCGTCCATGGTTTCGTCCACCATGATGAATAATGGGAGTGACTCATCTTTCTTCATTCCACCATAATGGCGACCATGGCGACCGTTGATTAAACGTGTTACGAGATGTTGAGAGCGGTTCGGGTCGTTTAGACAATCACAAAAAAAATTTTTAAACAGCAAAACTGTTGCGTTATAGATGTTACTGATTGAATAAGGATAATACCCATAGCGCCTGCTGTTCATGTGGCTTCTGTTAACTGATAAACTGGTGTTTTCAGCATAGTAAGCCTGGTAAGTAGTAATTCTATTTTCGAATTAACAATAATGCTTAGTTGCTTTGTTCCCATATTTACTGCTAAAGTACTGATCTATAGATGTTTGACACATACTATACATCTCCAGTATTGGCAGTGAATATCTCAACACAGGCTATAATGGTGTTCATTATTGGTGTATTCAGTTTTGTTCATTATTGTTCATTATTGGTGTATTCAGTTTTGTAATATGTACATAACTTTATAAACTAAATTAATTAATTAAGTATATATTACAACTTATGAATTAATTAGTTTCTTGTTATTTACATTTTTTTTTTTTTTTTGGTAGACGGTGAACGGTATTCGTTTCTTGGCGTACGAAGACTGTTCACACGTCTATTTTTTTGTTTGGAGTCTTTACAGACTCTTGTTTTATTTGGTGTTTTGGTACATATAGACCAGACCTACTATGCTGAGACACAGTTTTGTCTTATTTTGCATCCTGAGCCTGTATTGAAACTATTGAATAAAGATTTTGATGATTAAACCATGTTGATCCCTTCTGACCCTATTAGGAACAGCAAGCCGCTTCCTTCATCAGTATCAGACTACCGATCCTCTACCCTCTACCTCTGGCAGGAGGATCCGAAATACTTATCTATATTCTATTCTTATATAGTTATCATATCGTAAACAAGTGCTTTCGAGAAATGAAGGATTATTCGCATTACTAATTTGATTACTGAATTCGATGAAGACAAATTTGATAATAAATTCTATAAAGGCAAAGAATTAAAGTTATGCAATTTGTTAAAATTTTAATAAAAATATAAATCAATTAACATAGGCATAATATAACTTCAACAATTAATTTAAATATAAAGTGATAGACATCACGTGGCTAATAAGTGAACTAAAGTTACACTTGACAGCGCTATACTTATGTACTATAATCACAGAATAGCATACGCGATCATTTCATCCTTCTTGTCATCAAACATTAAACAAGAATGAGACGAGACATGATGCAAACATTGCAAACGTGTGTTATATATATATATATATATATATGTTCGAATATGACAATTTTATTATTAAATTATTAATATACAATAAAATACACAGAAATACATGAGTAATACACTTCCATACTACAAGTTTTGCAGTAAATATTGAACAAGTACAATATTAACATTATAATGAAATATGTAATACATATATTACAATAGTAGGCAAGATAGATACACTACACGAATCTGCAATCGCTATTAATTTAGTATAATTTGTTCCTTTGCTGAGAGTTTATTTCATTTTTGTTCGGAGTATGTGTGGAATAGGCACCTGTATTCATGTACCAAGAAGTGTGTCATTGTCGTCTACGAGTACCAGATTGTTGCTAACGAACTTGGGAACTTTAGGAACCTGTTGCTGTTTCAATCCAATCCTTTTTCTTTTCACCTCTTACAGCAACTAACATTCTATCATCTGAATAATGCATATAGCAATGTTTAAATACATTTCATATAAAACGATAATATTTTTTATGTTTTTTATTTATTGCCTCACCGATGTATCCTATCCCTTGTTTGTTGTACATGTGTATGCAACGTGGTAGTCTATCCTCCATCATAGCTTGCTTCGCTGTTATCCACTACTCTCAATCGACTCAATTTAATTGTCTGACTCACAGAGGTTGAAGTAGAAATGTTTCTGCTTGCAACACTTGACATAGCAAAATATGACAACATTATCGTTTTAATCTCCCTTTAAGATAATCTGAAACATCATATAATATAAAAAATTGTATAATGCATTTAATATTACAACAACACTCATAGCATAAACTTCCTCTTAGCAGAAAGAAAATAAATAACGTTACAAACAATAAATTAAACGAATTCTTTTTTTCTCACATATTTTTATATTTACCGTAGAATCCAAATTTCCTCTTTGGCAATTTTAATGCTAAAACCAATTTGCAGTTTTTAATTGCGATATCTTTTCAGAGATAAAAAAACGACAATTTTGACATAACCTCAACATTGCTTAGGATTATTCTAATGGATCGATGACGTCTTGGCGCACTTTATTGGCCAACGCCAACCAATCGCGTTCATGCCTTCACCGCTTCGACACATTGGATTGGCCAATAAAAACGGCAGCCGTCGAATTCTTTCATTTTGTTATGAAGTCTGTTCGTTCTTAGACCTGTTTCTTTTGGTTCAACTCTTGCACCAGTGCAATTTTCTTCCTCTTCGATCCTCCTGGAGAGAAAAGGAAGAAAGATGAACTGGTGCAAAAGCTCAGCCAAAAAGAACAGGGGCTCTATTCTTGAAAAGAAACGTATATGAAAGTCCAATTACGGATTCGACCGTAATTGGTCAATTTCTTACGACTTAAGGCTTAAAACACCTATTGTAGATCCGGAGTTCCTCAACGCTCGAATGTATACTTATCTCTTTTTAAGTGCATACAATTTTAAAGATTTCTTGCAACACGAACAGATTTAACAATTTTAATAAAATAGGTTAGGAAACTGTTTGATGTGGGCATCCCCACCCACACACTTCCCATGCTTTTAGAAAATTGCAAGTAATGTTTCCTTCAGAATTTTCTAAAATTTCATAGAATGTGATGAAAAAAACCGAAAAAAAACACGGTCTGTAGCTTGCATCATATCTATCGCAGCTGCTATTATATTATTTCTTGTTTCGAAACAATTATTTTCGAACAGATTAAAAACTGTTTAATGTAGCGTTGCTCCGATTTTAATATTTTTTATAAAAAATATTTTTTTTAAATTATTCATAATTCTGTGGAATGCTACGGAAAGTAATGAACAACCACATTTAATTTGCATCATATTACCCCGGATCTACAATAGGGTTTTAAGCCTTAAGCCATAAGAAATGGGCGAGTCACAGTCGCTTATTCTTCTCGGATTCGACTGTAATTGGTCAGTTTCTTACGGCATAAGGCATAAAACACCTATTGTAGATCCGGACTTACAGATGCAGTGTTGTGCTATTTTTTGGGAGGGCACCGATTGCACACATTGCATATTGCACACGTGTGTCGCTAATTGGCCAATTTAAAAATAAAATATTCTCATTGATAAAGCAATGAAAAATTACTAGGCATCAGCTGATATGGGTGGTGTGTGAAATCGGGGCCGCGGTCCGATTCACGCTCACAGTTCTATCAGTGCTTACGACAATAAAGGCCTAAACACAATGCCAGGCAATAGCGATAGTATAGCTATAGGAATAATATAGAAATAAGAGATACATAGGCTGGGTTCGGGGAGACGCTATTAGCGCTATTTGTGTCATTCTATCTTCATCGTTCATTAAATGTGAAACAAGGATAGTATGACACAAATAGCGTTGATAGCGCGCTCTTCGAACGCAGCCTAACTATCGCCTCCCGTTGCACAATGCGGCGAAAGAAATAAAGGCCAACCAATCAGATCGCGTACATACTGTAGTATGCTCTTCTGCTTCAGTAGACGTAACCTAAAAATGTTAAATCATTAGGCGTCGTCTACAATACACGGAGTAAGAAGTAAGAGTAAGAAATTGACCAATCACAGTCGAATGTGAGAAGAATAATCGACTGTGATTGGTCAATTTCTTACTCTTACTTCTTACTCCGTGTATTATAGACGGGCCTTTACAGGACACGGGTCACCAATCATTAAATTTCTTTAAAGATAAAAATTTTTCAATAAAGTATTTTTTAAACAAATTTTCATCAAAAAATATTGGTAAATATATTTTATAATGGGTAAAGGTAAAGTTCAGGGTGATCACCTCAAAAATCGATAAAATTATATTCATTCGACGCGTTTTTGCATAAAACGAAAGAATCTGGCAGAAAAAAACGTCGCTCTGCCTCGCGAACCGAGATATTAATCGTTAAAGTTCACGACTATTCCGGTTAGGATATCTGTCATACCTTCACTGCTTTATCTGTCACTGTTTTAAAAACACAAAAAGTCACTGCTTTAAAAATACAAAGGTACTGTCTGCAAACACAAAAAGTCATTTTTGTGTTTTTAAAAAAGTGACTTTTTGTGTTTGTAGACAGTACTTTTGTGTTTTTAAAACTAATTGAGTCGACAGATCGTGAAAAGAGGTTATAGCGGAGAAGAAGAACAGAATGTAAAATCTGAATACTGATTGGTAGGCTATAACAGGCGATTGACACAGAATTCCAACTCGTCGGAAATTTATCGCTATCGTTATTCCATGTTCCTATGTGCATTGACATATGGATTCCTGTACGTTGGATTCCTCTGTTCCTATCGCTATGTCTATCGCTATCGCTATTGCCTCGCATTGTGTTTAGGCCTTACTGATTTAACATTTTTAGGTTACGTCTGTTGAAGCAGAAGAGCATACTACAGTATGTACGCGATCTGATTGGTTGGCCTTTATTTCTTTCGCCGCATTGTGCAACGGGAGGCGATAGTTTATGTATCTCTTATTTCTATATTATTCCTATCGCTATACTATCGCTATTGCCTGGCATTGTGTTTAGGCCTTAACGCAGCCGTCTTGTCGTGTTCAACTTGCCCTTTCTTTCTGAAATGTTCGAAACCGTTATTTTTCCCGCATTTCTGACGTCACGTAATCATGACGCTCACGGTGCCTCACCTTTCATCTAGGAGCACTCTAAGCACCGTGAGTGCTATGTAACTATGACGTCACTGTGTTCACACTGGCGCTGCAAGCACGAAATGGACCAACCATAAGCAACCGTGAGCGCACTAATCACGCTATAAGCGTGAATCGGACCACGGTCCGGGATTGTAGGCAAACGGGATCCTCTTTTCTATATCTTTAAATAAGGTGAATATTACAAAAGTGAGCAAATTTACTAGGTGTTGACCAATGAAATGATCAGCATTCTAGTAAATTCGCTCATTTTTGTAATTTTCAGTTTGTTTCAAAATACAGAATCGATCCCCTGGTTTGGTGAGGGAGGATCCCGTTTGCCTACGGTTCTGATTGTACACATTACTCATATCAATTGATGCCTAGTAATTTTTCGCTGTTTTGCCAATGAGATTATTTTATTTTTTTAAATTGGCCAATCAGCGATACATGTGTGCAATATGTGATGCGTGCAATCGGAGCCCTCCCGTTTGCTGATACAGGATGCTTTCCAGTTGTTTAAAGGCCACTTTCACCAAGCTTCGATTAGTCCGGATCTACAATAGGTGATTTAAGTTTTAAGCCATAAGAAATTGACCAATTACAATCGAATCCGAGGGGAATAATCGATTGTGATTCGCCCATTTCTTATGACTTAAAGCTTAAAAATTTATTGTAGATCCGGACTTAAACCCAGATCCTCATACGGGCAACAGCGCTTTGACACAGAGCGCTAATTAGCGAAAAACGGGTGATGAGGGTAAATTTAACCCCACAATCGGCTTTTCACCAATTAGCGCTCTGTGTCAAAGTGCTGTTGCCTGTATGAGGATCCGGGCTAAGTCCGGATCTACAATAGATGTTTTAAGCCTTAAGCCGTAAGAAATTGACCAACTACAGTCAAATGTGAGGAGAATAATTGATTATGATTCGTCCATTCTTTATGAATTAAAAATCTATTATAGATCCGGGGTAAGTCTGGATCTACAATAGAGTTTTAAGCCTTAAGCCATAAGAAATGGGCGAATCACAGTCGCTTATTCTTCTCGGATTCGACTGTAA
>NW_017300311.1:199383-214308 GCF_001594075.2 Trachymyrmex cornetzi
TCTTACGGCTTAAGGCTTAAAACATCTATTGTAGATGCGGACTTACAGTCGAATGACAAGAGAATGCTCGACTGCAGTTGGTTGGTTCTTTGAGCCCAGACACAAGCTTTTGCATAATGCATAACCCCGGATCTACAATAGGGTTTTAAGCCTTAAACCATAAGAAATGGGCGAATCACAGTCGCTTATTCTCCTCGGATTCGACTGTAATTGGTTAATTTCTTACGGCTTAAGGCTTAAAACACCTATTGTAGATCCGAACTAACACATAGTGCATAAGCGAATCAACTAATCAGAAGCTTTCCTTTCCTCTCATTCCATGGAAAAGAAGAATTTCGATTGGTTGATTTCCTTATGCACTATTCATTATGCGTTATGCAAGAGTTTGTGCTGCGGCCATTACAGCCCTTCTACAATAAGCCGCAAGTCAGAAGTTCTAAGCGAACTTAAGTCATAATTGGTGAAGTTGGCCAATAGCCAACTTGAACGACTTGGTTAAGACTGGTTAAGATTTCTGACGTTCTGACTTATGACTTGTTGTAGAAGGCCTATGAAGTTGGCCAATAGCCAACTTGAACGACTTGGTTAAGACTGGTTAAAGCGGGGAGCACAGACTCTTGCATAACGCATAACACATGAGGCATAAGAAATTGAACCAACCAGAGTTCTCTATTACATGGAAGGGAAAGAAACGGAGAACTTCGATTGGTACATATTTTATGCATTACGTGTTATGCGTGGTCTACAATGACAGTAGCAGTAGTGGATTAGGTTGTAAGAGTAAGAAATTGACCAATCACAGTCGAATGTGAGAAGAATAATCGACTGTAATTGGTCAATTTCTTACTCTTAAGCCTTGTGTCCACGATGCTAGAAATCGGTCTCGGATGAAGAGAGCATTGATCAATCGCAATGGTCATGTGATCAAATTGTTCAAATGTGATTTGTTAATTTTTTCTCTGTACGAGATCTCGGACCGATTTCTAGCATCGTGGACACAAGGCTTTACAACCTAATCCACTACTGCTACTGCCATTGTAGACCACGCATTAGGCGTCGTCTACAATACACGGAGTAAGAAGTAAGAGTAAGAAGTTGGCCATTCACAGTCGATTATTCTTCTCACATTCGACTGTGATTGGTCAATTTCTTACTCTTACTTCTTACTTCGTGTATTGTAGACGGGCCTTCACACTTTGTGCATTCTTGCGTACGTTTGTGTTAAGATATGTTAAGCAATTGGAAAGCATCCATCTTTTCGTTTTGCTGAAAAGACGATCTAAAAACAATGTCTTTTCGTCATCTTTTAGATATCTTTTTGCTTTGTCGAAAAGACAAATTAAAAAAGACCTCTTTTCGTTATTTTTTAGTATTTTGTGCTGTCTGGAATATTTAAAAAAAAATGTGAAGGAGAGTGGCACGGATACCTGCCTGTACGAGCCTCGGGAACGGAATGATTGCGGGGTGACTGCGAATAAACGTGACGTGCTATCCATCCACCCTTCAGCATCAAAAATCCCAAAGCCGCGTGCCAATCGTCTAAATATTAACGCATACTACGAAATAAATAAAATAATTTATTTATTAAATTTTAAATATCCTTCGATGTGTGTGTGAATAGACTTTATTGCACGGTTTTTGCTTTATTTCTTAAAATTTAAATTCATTACGCACAAAACTTATCTGCGCAATAGGTATAGCATAGATATATTTGTTAACATTCGGATGTTAGTATAATTAATATCACGAATTTCTGACTTAGGCTTAATTAATGTGAATAGTTCTGAATCGGCATGTTTTCATTGAGAAAATATGATTGATTCCAAAATTTATCGCTATGAATTTATTAAAATTTAGTATGTTTACTTCAAAAATATCTCATATACGTGAATTAACAATATTAACAAATGATTAATATTTGAATATTTGCTATTTTTTTATATTCTATTAATATAAAAGTTTTAAAAAATGAATTGAAAATTAATTTAATTACTTAACTTTATCAAACAAAATATTATTTAAAGTGTTCTTCTATATCATGTTATATATTATTAATTTGTATTAATTTAATTAACGCAAATAATTTTGTTTTAAAAAAATGAACTAAAGATATAATTTATATTTGCTTTTTTATCAATTTAAAGTGTTCTTTCTGTCATTAATTTCTATCTTAAATTCAACTAACGAAAGTAGTAATTTAGTTATAGGATAATAGTAATCGTTTAATTTGACAAGATTAATATTTTCGCTGAGAAAATACGAGATTCTAAATTCGCCACTGAAATTAAATTTATGTATCGAAATTTAATGTTTCCTTCGAGAATAATCCATGCAAAAAATCACATTGAAGACCAGCAAATAATTAATACTCGCATATATACTTTTTTAAAAATTGTATTGAAAAGCTTAGATGAATTTAGCTTAGATAACTTTACAAAAATTAACTAAAGTAATTACAAATTTAATTATTTTTATCAAACATTGTTTGAAGTATTCTTTCCGAGATTATTACAGAATAGTAAATTATAATTTCTTGAGATATAAAGGATTAATAGGAATATATGGGTGAAAATACTTTGAGATAGATTAAATGCGATTTCCTTTATTTTATTGTGCATAATGTTTATACCTTTATTCTACAATTAATTTAAGGTATCTGATGGAATGATGTAAGTGAAAACACGCAAAAGTATATAAAAAAAATGTTAATATGAGATGAATGACGAAGCACGACACGTAAAATGCGAAAGAATGAACGTTTCGATGAAATCAAACGGTAAACTTGTCGATAGAATTTTCTGTAAAGTCGATACAGCGATCAGCACAGTGAACGTAACACCTAATTCTGTCGGTACTGAAATGAGAAAACCTTACAAAAGAGCCGCTCGAACATTAAAATAAAAAAGAAAACAGTCTCTCGCCTTTCACGGATCTAAAAGTCTTTGGGATTCGAGACATTACATTCGATAAGTCTTATTATAAATTTAATTTGTAGTTTAATCCACTTCTTCCATTCTCGACGCTTCCTCTGAGTCACCTTCCAACGTGGGCACTTCCATGTCCATCTTCTCGTCCTCTGCGTTCGACGTGTCCTCGTCGTCAAAACCTAGACCTAGCTTGATCATCCTATATATTCTGGAAGCATGCACCTGTGGGTCTTCGAGCCCGAAACCGGACGACAAAAGTGCAGTCTCAAAGAGAAGCATGACTAGATCTTTCACCGACTTATCGTGCTTGTCCGCCTCAGCCTTTTGTCTCAAGTTCTCCATGATAGGATGATCGGGATTGATCTCGAGGTGCTTCTTCGCAGCCATGTATCCCATGGTGGATGTGTCTCGAAGTGCTTGCGCCTTCATGATTCTCTCCATGTTCGCCGTCCAGCCATACTGCGATGTGACGATACAGCAAGGAGAGTCAACCAATCTGTTGGATACTACAACTTTTTCTACCTTCTTATCCAAGATGTCCTTCATAACTTTACAGAGGCTCTCAAACTTGGCCTTGTCCTCCTCGCGCTTCTTCTTCTCATCATCGTCTTCCGGAAGTTCCAAGCCCTCTTTCGTAACAGATACTAGCTGCTTTCCGTCAAATTCTTTCAGTTGCTGAACGACGTACTCGTCAATGGGCTCAGTCATGTACACGACCTCGAAGCCACGCTTCTTCACACGTTCTACGAACGAACTGTTGGCTACCTGCTCCCTGCTCTCGCCAGTGATGTAGTAAACATGCTTCTGGTTCTCTTTCATTCTACCAACATAATCTTTAAGTGAGCACATCTCATCGCCGGACGCAGACGTGTGATAGCGGAGTAATTCTGAGAGCTTCTTCCTGTTCTGGCTGTCCTCATGAATACCCAATTTCAAATTCTTGCTGAATTGCTCGTAGCACTTCTTGTAGTTCTCCTTGTCCTCTGACAATTCCTCGAAGAGTTCCAAGCACTTCTTGACAAGATTCTTTCTAATGACCTTTAGAATCTTATTCTGTTGCAGCATCTCACGAGAAATGTTAAGAGGCAGATCCTCGCTGTCTACGACGCCCTTGATGAAGTTCAGATATTCCGGAATCAGGTCTTCGCAGTTGTCCATGATGAAGACACGACGTACATACAATTTAATATTGTTCTTTCTCTTCTTATTCTCGAACAGGTCGAAGGGCGCACGACGCGGGATGAACAGCAGCGCTCTGAATTCCAACTGTCCTTCCACGGAGAAGTGTTTCACAGCCAAGTGGTCTTCCCAATCGTTAGTCAAGCTCTTGTAGAACTCGCCATATTCTTCTTGCGTGATGTCGTCCGGATTTCTCGTCCAAATCGGTTTCGTCTTGTTCAACTCTTCATCTTCAGTGTATTTTTCCTTGATGGTCTTCTTCTTCTTTTTCTTCTCTTCCTTAGGCTTATCCTCCTCCTCGTCCTCGCCGACATCTTCGATCTTGGGTTTGTCATCCTCTGCCTTTTCTTCTTCCTTTTTCTCTTCCTCTTCCTCCTCGTCCTCGCTTAGTTCCTTGTCACGTTCCTTCTCGACAACGAGCTTGATAGGATAGCCGATGAACTGCGAATGTTTCTTGACGATTTCTTTGATCTTAGACTCCTCCAGATATTCTGTTTGATCCTCCTTAATGTGAAGGATGATCTTGGTGCCCCGTCCGATTGGTTCACCATTGTCGGGACGAACCGTGAAGGAACCACCAGCGGAAGACTCCCACAGATATTGTTCGTCGTCGTTGTGTTTGGAGATTACGATGACTTTGTCAGCCACGAGATACGCTGAGTAGAAACCTACACCAAACTGTCCAATCATGGAGATATCAGCGCCTGCCTGCAGAGCTTCCATAAACGCCTTTGTACCAGATTTGGCAATGGTACCCAGGTTATTTACAAGGTCGGCTTTGGTCATGCCAATACCACTGTAAAATAAAGAAAATTCAATTTAAAGACAACTGTTGTATATTAATATATATCGCATGTATATATTAGATCTGTTCTTTTTATGTCCTTTTTCACCAATTAACTTTAATCTCGGTTTAACTCACTCTTCATCTTTCTCTATTTCTAAGAATTAGAAAAAGATAAAAAGCAAGTTGAACCGAGATGGAAATTTAACATTAGTGGAAACAGGAATTAAATTAATGAACTTCTTGCATTGTTCATTATTTTCTTGTTTTCTTTCTAATGTAGAGAGAAAAAGATAAATGGTACAAGTTTTGATCGAAAACAGACCTATTTCTATAAAAAAAAATCAATACTTACGAATCAAGGATCGTCAGGGTACGGTCGTTCTTGTTTGGTACGATCTTAATAAATAATTCCTTGCAAGTGTCCAGCTTGGACGGATCCGTGAGAGATTCATATCGAATTTTGTCCAATGCCTAAAAAAATTCATGAAAGATTTAATATTGCGCCATTAACAAGACTCAATTGTTTCTAATTTACTTCCAAATTCATGCAATTATTAATTTCATTTCTATAAATTTGTAAACATAACAAAAAGAAAAATTAGGAAACGTTATACATATATATCACATAGAAATATAAAAAAAATTTTTAATTTAAAAAAGAAATATTTTAAAAATTAATAAATATTTAAAGGTTATCTCAAATGAGATCGACACAATTTACACAGTAAATCAACATCGCTAAATAATTTTTTTTAACCCCCATTACTCACATGAATTTTTCAAATGTAATTACAGAGTATTCTTGACTTTAACATATCTCAATTTCCATTGTTCTATTTCTTCGATGATTTACAATTAAATAAAAATTAATAATATTCTATACATCTTTTAGACAAAAACAAATATGTACAAAATTTTTTTAATATTAAAATGTAGAAAGAGATTGAAAAAATTATATGAAATATTCCTCATTTTATTCTCTTAGACTTGTTTTTTTTATCTGAACTTCTCTCTCACTCTCCTGCACAGATTATTTTCCCGTTCTTTCCTCCATATTGAAGAAAAAAAAATAGAAAAGATGACCGTGAAACAAGTTGAGCTAAAAGCAACAAATTCAAGTATAAAATGAAGTAAATATTTCGTGTAACGACTCTAATTTTCCTGATTTCTGTACAATTGTGTACTTTTGTATATAAAATATATCCTGAAAAAGAAAATCGTTGCTCAAATCCCGTTATTTCTAATTTCAAATTACTTTATATATCCACATAAAAAATTAATTTAAAAAATTATAAATTTTGAATCACAAATTATTCTTTTGTTGCTCCGAACGTTCAGGATGAAGCTTCCAGACATAGCTACACGAAAATTAACGAGGTTAATTAACGATAACCTGAGATACTTACATCGGACGAGTTGGAGATCAATTCTCGGATGAAAATCTCCTTGTTCGAGTAGAAGGTATTGATGATGAGGCTCATCAACTGGGCGATCTCGGCCTGGAAGGCGAAGGTCTCCACCTCGCCCGCGTCCGTCATGCTCACGTCCTCAGGCATTTTTCCACAAAATCAAAATCCACGGGGAAAGGCCGAATGCAAGTATTGCAAGCAGTCGTTAGCGATCGCAGTCCGAATTAGGGCACACGATGCGCAAAGAATAAACCACCAACTATAACAGCTACCACCCTCCTAACACGAGAGCTCCGTAACGAATGGCTCGCTCGCGCCGCGCGGCGTCGCTTTTAACGAGCACGTCGAACACGAATATTCTAGAAGGCTCCGACGGCGGAAGTTCGCCCAGCTTCTAGACCCTTCTATCAAGCGAGCGTTCCGCGAGCGGGATCGAGCGGGAATTCGTCCATCGCCACGAGTCACGTAGGTCGGAAAAATCGTCGAAGAAATTGACGCGTCGAGACGCGAACGATTTTCCGAGCGAGAAGCGTCCACTTCGGGTTTGACTGGTCGCCTCGATCGCGTGACTCGCGTGGTTCGCCGGAAGTGACGACTTTTCCGAAGATCTAGAATCATCACGATAGCTCCCGCGCTCTTCGCAGAGGTGGGGTGGACGCGCGTCGTCCGACGTCCATGTGCACGTGTTTGTGTGCGTTCATGTACGACGCGATCAAAGGCGTAGAGAATGGACCCGTGCGTGAAAATGGTCGATAGGGATGAGAGAGAGGGACCGTGGCAGACGGCCATTTCTATCTCTTTCCATTCAATGGTGTAATGGAGAGAGAATGAGAGAGAGATTGGCCGTCTCCCACGGTTTCCCTCTCACATTATTGTCGACCACATTTGATACATTACTTAGATACGGATCGCGCAGTCCATTCTCTATGTCTTTGGATGCGATCGACCACGTTTTTTCAAGTGTCCAGCCCTTCTTCTCGGTGTGCCGAGGTCGCCGAGGATGATTTTAGGCATGTTAAACGTTTACACGTAAAACGTGAGGGGATGCCTGACTCGTTCGTCGATTGATCGGTTTTCTTTGATTTCTTGGGACTGTTATTGAAAATTTTTTCTGTAAATGTGGGTGGTCAAAGTGGCCTTGATGGAGGTCTGATTCACGTCTGCAATGTCCAAGAATCGTTTCGTCCTCGTTTGTCGAACGTTTAAGCAAAGACAAATGATATTCATGAATGTGAGGCTCTTTGCTACCTATTTCTTGAATTCTTGCTATTTATCTCTTCTCTATAAAAACTGACGTTATTTATTATTGTCACTTTGATGTCAGAATGATGGCATTTTATACATTACGAATTCGATTGTATAGTAATGAGATATGATTGATTATTACAGCGTTTGCTTGATGTATTTATACATCATTCTTCTGTATGCGTTTTTCTTCCGAAATTCATCAATTTTTATTTCGGGCGATAAAAAGACAAGATATAAAAAGAAAAAAATAGATATACGTACACTTTTTAAAAAAAGATGAGTCGGAGGCAAAATGAAGGATATAATTTATTTTTTTAATTATTTTTTTCCAAGCTAAACGTAAAAGCATTTCATAAAATAAAATTTCTAGAATATAATTTTTATTGATATTTCTCACTGATATAGTTATCTATAAATTTTCAATAACTCATCCTTTCCCAGTATTAAGAATTAAAAAAAGATAAGTTAATCTACATTGGTAGATAATACGGATATTAAAAGACAGGTTAACTCCAAGCACACACAAATCATTCTAGCAATCGTTGCAACTTGCAGCTTGCATCAGCACTGCAACGTTTAGCGATAATTAACATCCAAAATAATGAGAATATTTTCGAAATGAATCGCTTTCGCAATTTCGTTTTTAGAGACTTCCTTTTAGACTTATTACTCGGAGTAATCGTCACAATAATGTGGCTCCGACGCGATTGGTGTCACTATCTCGATATGCTCGCAATCGAAGAGAAGGTTAAGGTTAAGACTGATTGAGATTCGCCGCGAAATCGTCCATCTGTGACTCATCTGTATTCGTCTTCTTCTGGGAAACATGGATCCCGGTGTCCTTTCGCGGTTGATCCCGCAGAGCAAGGAGCAGGTGAGACCGGCCTGCAAGAAATGCGGCTACGCCGGGCACTTAACCTATCAGTGCCGCAACTTCATCAAGATCGACCCCAACAAGGAGATCGTGCTGGACGTGAGCAGCACGAGCTCGGACAGCGACGAACATTACGTCACCCCATTGACGGAGCTGCGGGAGCGCGAGTTGCGGAAGAAGCTGCGGGTGGCGAGGAGAAAACGGCGGGAAAAAAAGGCCAGAAAGAAGCGTAAAAAGAAACGCGAGAGCTCGGAGAGCAGTGACAGCGAGTCCTCGTCGTCGTCCTCATCCTCGTCATCATCGTCCAGCGAGGAGGGCAAGAAGCATAAGAAGGGAAAGAAGAGGAAGAAGAACTCCAAAAGCAAGAAACACAAGAAGCACAAGCGGCATGACGATGACGATTCTGATGGGAGCGAGGCAAAAGGTGACAGGGGGAAAAAATGAATTGTTCATGATTCCCAATTCGTTCCCAGTTCCTTCTATCATTGAATATTGAACGACGCGTGACGATGGCGTTTTTTAATCGTGTTATATTCGCACTCGTTTTTCTCGTCCACGAAGGAATCGCCACCTTACTGTGTCCACTGACTTGAACTGACTTGAACCTGTAAATAGGAGCATGTATTTTTTTCTACTTGCATAGAGAGTGACATTTGTAATAAAGAGTTGCAGTCCACAAAAACTGCTAAGGTTTTACAAAAGGAATCACACATGTTTTTTTTTTACTATATTTAATTTTATCTCATTTTATCTAATCTCGTTTGTGACGCGATAAACGTAAATTGAGGATGCTTGTTTAGTCATTTTTACTTATGTCACAGTTTATAGAATATATAGTAGTTGTTTTTATTTATAAATTTCTAAGAAGAATGTGTTATAAACAGTTTCTTTTGAAAATGATGGTATTAAAATGATGTAATTTTCTAAAATCTGGATTAGAACGAAAAACAGAATAATTTGCAAAATAATATAAATTAAAACTCTTATTCAGTCTTTTTTCATCACATTTTATGTGCCTTAAATAGCTGTTTAAAAGAAGCGTTATTTTGAAAAAGAAACAATAAGAAATTAATCATTCGCAGTCGAATGTGAAAAGAATAGTCATGATTAGTAAATATATTATTGGTAAATTTTAGTTATAATTGGTAAATTTTTTACGGATTAAGACTTGAAGTTTAGGTACTGGTTTATTGTAGAAAGCATGTAATACTTATTTAAAAATGACAGTATTAGAATGAATCATGTCAATAATGGCTGATGCAAGAAGATGCTTCAATTTTCATCACATTCTATAGAATTTTGGAATCTATAACGTATATTTTTTTTTAAGTGGAATAAACACATTAACAATTTTCTACGTTATATAAACATAAAGGTGAAAAGTTATTTTTCAAAAGTGATATTCTTAATCTTAGTTATCGTTACCGTCATACGAAATTGCAACGTCATTAAAGCATTTTTATAGAAAGTAACACTAAAAATAACAGTTCACATCTCTATGAAAAAATAGCACAACCGTATCTGTAACATGATGCAAATTAAGTGTGTTTGTTCATTACTTTCCGTCGCATTCCACAGAATTATGAATAATCTAAAGAAAATATTTTTTATAAAAAATATTAAAAAATCGGAGCAACGCTACATTAAACAGTTTTTAATCTGTTCGAAAATAATGGTTTCGAAACAAGAAATAATATAATAGTAGCTGCACCCTTACGGAAAGTGACACTGAAAATTTCGAAAAAACACTGAAAATTAAGTGTCTCTTTCCACAAGGGAATAGACATGATGCAAGCTACAAATCGTGTTTTTTTCTCGGTTTTTTTCACATTCTATAAAATATTTCTAAATTTTGAAGGAAGCATTACTTGCAATTTTCTAAAAGCATGGGAAGTGTGTGGGTGGGGATGCCCACATCAAACAGTTTCCTAACCTATTTTATTAAATTTGTTAAATCTGTTCGTGTTGCTGGAAATCTTTAAAATTGTATGCACTTAAAGAGAGATAAATATACATTCGGGCGTTGAGGAAAGAAAAAACGAAAACATTGTGAGTGCAATAAGTACAAACAATAGCCCTGTTCTTTTTGGCTGAACTTTTGCACCAGCTCATCTTTCTTCCTTTTCTCTCCAGAAGGATCGAAGAGGAAGAAAATTGCTCTGGTGTAAGAGTTGAACCAAAAAGAACAGGTCTAAGAACGAACAGACTTCATAACAAAATGAGAGAATTCGACGGCTGCCGTTTTTGTTGGCCAATCCAATGTGTCGAAGCGGTGAAGGCATGAACGCGATTGGTTGGCGTTGGCCAATCCAGTGCGCCAAGACGTCATCGATCCATTAGAATAATCCTAAGCAATGTTGAGGTTATGTCAAAATTGTCGTGCTTTTTATTATCTCTGAAAAGATATCGCAATTAAAAACTCCAAATTGGTTTTAGAATTAAAATTGCCAAAAAGAAAATTTGGATCCTACGGTAAATATCATAAAAATGTCTGAGAAAAAAAGAATTCGTTTAATTTATTTGTTTCTAACGTTATTTATCTTCGGTAAAGGTGCAATAAAGGTCGATCCTCTTAAAAATCGATGAAATTATGCTCATTCGTCGCGTTTTTCCATAAAACGAAAGAATCTGTTAGAAAAAAGCGCCGTTCTGCCCCGCGAACCGAGATATTAAGCGTTAAAGTTCACGACTATTCAGGTTAGAATATCTGTCATACTGTAGAATCTTGTATTTGATATGTTTTCTTTAATGTAATTGAGGGCGAATAAAGTTTTACTACACTTAATGAGAATGTGGCCAATTAGTCTAAAGATATAAGTTCTCCTTTATTATTGGATACAAATCGTAGATGACGGCGCGAACACGTCCGAGCGATACGACGGCTACGTTTCGAACTGTCTCTAACAACTCGTTGCTAGGGACTCGTAGTCAAGGCAAATTAACATAGCTGTATTACCGCAACGTGAATCTAATCACTTTTACGGTTTACAGTTCGGCCAATCCTGAGCTAGTGTGCGACTCGAACACGTATTTTATATTTTTTAAAAAAGAAAAGATACACAAAGTGTTAATTATAGTGAATACAATCAAAGTGAGTGATACATTAAATAGATTCGTAGAAAATACCATGAATAACGTAAGTACAATGTTTTGGTATTATGATATTCACACACACATAATAGTTAATATGTATAAATAACCATTCTTACATTAAATATACACTAAAATTAACTGAACACAGTAAAGTTATTAATCTAGCATCTTTTGAAAGATAAAATATACATTCATGATAAAAAGGTAATAATAAGAAATAGCATATTAAACTTTTTTTTGAACATCATGGTTATGATTAGGTAAGGCTTTAATCCATAATTTTAAGCGATCAGGGGAGAGAATCGAATTGTAAGGTCTTGAAGTTAAGCTGGAACCAGGAATGTCCTGCACCACGTATCTATTTTTGTCCAAAACTTTAGTTACCCTGAAGGGACCTTTAAATTCAGGTTTTAATTTCTTACACTCTCCGGCTTTTATCGAAACATCCCTAATCATAACCAGATCACCTGGTTTATATGACAAGGGCTTTCGATGATGCTTGTCATAATATAATTTATTATAAGATTTGATCTTTTCCGCGACATTCAGGGCTAACTCTCTATCTTTTTCTCTTTCTAAAGTAAAATTTATTTCAACGCCAGCAATCTCATTCAAGAATTTTACTAAATCAGCATCAGTATTGTTACGTTGATCATAACCTAAAAGTAATTTTGAGGGAGAAGATTTTAACGCCGAATGTCGAGTATTATTAAATACATATTGAACAATTTCAAGGCATATTTCCCAATCATGATTTTCATCGATAAGTTTTTTTAAAGAGGATTTTAAAAAACGATTCGCTCTTTCTGCCAAACCATTGGCCCAAGGAGCAGCAACAGCAATTAGCCTATGCTTAATATTTCTAGAAGACAGAAATTCAGAAAATTCATGAGAGGTAAATGCTGTACCTCTATCAGATACAATTCTTTCTGGGTAACCAAGAATATGAAATAAAGATGCGAGATGCTTGATAACTTCCTTTGACGTAGTAGACTTTGTAGGAAAAAGCCAAACGTAACGAGTAAAAGCGTCAATAATTACCAAAATATGTTTTGAACCATTGCAGGATTCACACAGAGGGCCAAAATGATCCATGTGTAAAATTCGAAAAGGCTCAGAAGAAGTATCAGTTATTTGCATCTCACCTTCACTGGACTTAAAACCAGTATTGGAAGTTAAGCAAGTCACACATTTACTTATATGGTCATGGACCCGTTTATGAAGAAAGGGAAACCAGTAATGAACACTGAGTCCCTGGACTGCTTTCTCGAAACCACAATGAGCAAGATCGTCATGGTAAATTCTTATTACGTTATCAATCATTGATTCTGGAACAGCAAATCGAGGCAAGTTAGAGTCTTTACGATAAACAAGTCCTCGTATTAATTGAAATTTCGGATTATCAGAAAATTCTAACTGCTCAGCAATCTCCTTAAGCCTCGGATCCTGTAATTGCTTTATCTCTAATTCTCTCTCGAGGGGCAAAGCTTCAACAAGAGCCGAAACTTCAGAGATTCTGCTGAGAGCGTCGACATGTGCCATTTTATGTCCAGAACGATGCAATATTTTAAATCTATAATTCTGCAATCTTAAGGTCCATCTAGCGAATCTAGGATTGAGATGTGCCTTATTTACAGCATACACTAATGCATGGCAATCCGTGACAATAGTGAATTCTAAACCATACAGGAATATATGGAAACGCTCAACTGCCTTAACCACAGCCAGCATTTCTAACTCAAAGCTGTGATATCTAGCCTCAGCTGAATTCGTGGCTTGACTGTAGTACGCAATGGGAGCTAATTTTCCAGATTCCTGTTTTTGGAAAAGAATAGCAGCTAAAGCCAAGGAACTTGCATCCGTATGTAATTCAGTCTCTGCATAGGGATCATATAAACGAAGAACCGGGTAAGAAATTAATTCTTGTTTTAGGATTTGAAAAGCCTTCAAGCAATCATCATTGAAATTGAAAGAGACTGACTTTCGTAAAAGATTAAGCAAAGGGCGAGCTTTAATAGCGAAATCCTTTATGAATCTACGAAAGAAATTTGCAAGACCAAGAAAACGTTGAAGTTGAACAACATTCTTAGGTATCGGAAAGTCTCTAACAGCCTTAACATGACGATCACTTAAGGTAATTCCTGACGGAGATAGAATATATCCAAGATATTCAATTTTCTCTTTTAAAAAATGACATTTTTTATAATTAAGTTTAAATCCGTATTGTTTTAAAATCAAAAGTACCTCTTTCAATGAAGACAAGTTTTCCTCAACTGTACAAGATGGCACCAAGATATCATCAATGTAAACTAAAACTTTATCCTCGCGCAAAAGAGGTTGAAAGATTTGGATCATTCTCTTTTGGAACTCAGCTGGAGCCTCACAGTAACCAAAAGGTAATTTCATGTACTCAAACTGACCATCAGGAGTCGCGAAAGCAAAATATTTAGAATGATCTGGATGAACATCTATTTGATGAAAACCATCTTTTAAGTCAAGCAAAGTAAAAACTTTCTTATTGCCCAGTCGAGAAAAACATTCTTCCATCAATGGAAAGGGGTATTTTTGTTTTATGACACGATCATTCAACGGTCGTAAATCAATGCACAATCGCATTGTACCGTTTTTCTTAATTACAGGAACCACCCTTGCACAATAAGGGGAAATGCTCGGTTTAATAATTCCTCTGTGCAAGAGATCATCAGTAATCTCTCGAATCTGTTTCCTTTCAGACCATGCGAAGCGTCGAGGAGAATAAGCATAAGTTGTATTGTCTTTGAGAGACACTGTGACGGCATGACCATCTTCAATTGGAATGACAGAAGTATTCTCAACTTCACGAATTAAAGTTACAAGTTTTTCATCAACCGTTGGTCCGAAATCAGATTCGAAAGTAAACTCATCAGAAAAACCAGGTAAAACAGACTGACTATAATCATCCAAAGATGCAATTTCAGAAAATAATTGGATCTTTGAATTTTCGTTAAGAAAAGTTTCGCAAACAATTACAATTTTGTACATTTGCAAAAAAATCACGACCAAGAATAAGGTCAACAAAAAGCTCATCGTCCTCTAGAACAAGAAAAGGAACTTTGAAAGATTTATTCGGAAAAATCGCGAGCTGAAATTCCAAAGTAAATTCTCCGAAAACTTTAATAATTGATTTATTTAAAGCTTTAAAAGAACGAGATGGAACTTTTAATTGATCCAGAGGTTGATTAGTCAAATTAGAAAAGATAGATGGTCGAATAAAAGATACAGCGCTGCCCGTATCAATAAGAGCGTCTAATGAGCAATTTGTTTCATTTAAAGCAGTCACCTTAACAATATTGTCGCTAATTTTATACGGCGATCCGATGTCGACAAAAGCTACCGTCGGTGAATGGGAAGGCTGGGAAGACTGGATGG
>NW_017300311.1:216014-232386 GCF_001594075.2 Trachymyrmex cornetzi
ATATCTGTCATACCGACTACGTGTAGTGCTACGAGTATGCCTTCTTCATGCTCTTTGACTTCATGCGCATGCGCTTGGTTTCGTTTCAGAGTGCACGAAATTTGAAATCAATGCTATAAAATAAATTAAACGTATGTAGTAGTGCTTAGACAGTGTCCGCTTGGAATATTTGTAACCCATGAGCACGAAATTTGAAATCAATGCTATAAAATAAATTAAACGTATGTAGTAGTGCTTAGACAGTGTCCACTTGGAATATTTGTAACCCTTGTAGAGAATGGGGCGTGTAGACAGTAATGCTTGGGTTCGGGCGGCTACGTCGCCCGAACAAAATATAAATATCATATCCTACCCGCTTGGGGCCTACCCGCCTAGAAGTTACAGCTGAGACAGTGTCCGCTTGGAATATTTCTAACCCATGAAGACAGTGGGGTGTGAGAACGGTTTTTTTACTGTCTAGTTAAAAAGACTGTTCTCGCACACCCCACTGTCTACATGGGTTACAAATATTCCAAGCGGACACTGTCTAAGCACTACTACATACGTTTAATTTATTTTATAGTATTGATTTCAAATTTCGTGCACTCTGAAACGAAACCAAGCGCATGCGTATGAAGTCAGAGAGCACGAAGAAGGCATACTCGTAGCACTACACGTAGTCGGTATGACAGATATTCTAACCTGAATAGTCGTGAACTTTAACACTTAGGCCCGTTTCTACCAACGCAGATTAACTTTAATCTCGGCTCAACTTACTCTTTGTCTTTTTCTAGTTCTAAAGATTAGAAAAAGACGAAGAGTAAGTAGAACCGAGATTAAAGTTAATCTACATTGGTGGAAATGGGCATTAATATCTCGGTTCGCGGGGCAGAGCGGCGCTTTTTCTACCAGATTCTTTCGTTTTATGGAAAAACGCGTCGAATGAGCATAATTTCATCGATTTTTAAGAGGATCGACCTTTATTGCACCTTTACTTTTTATATTATATGATGTTTCAGATTATCTTAAAGGGAGATTAAAACGATAATGTTGTCACCTTTTGCTATGTCAAGTGTTGCAAGCAGAAACGTTCCTACTTCAACCCCTGTGAGTTAGACTATTAAATTGAGTCGATTGAAAGTAGTGGATAACAGCGAAGCAAGCTATGATGGAGGATAGACCACCACGTTGCATACATGTATACAACAAACAAGGGATAGGGTACATCGGTGAGGCAATAAATGAAAGACTACATAAAAAGTATTATCAGTTTATATGACATGTATTTAAACATTGCTATATGTATTATACAGGTGATAGAATGTTAGTTCCTATAAGAGATGAAAAGAAAAAGGATATATTGGATTGAAACAGCAACAGGTTTCTAAAGTTTCCAAGTTTGATAGCAACAATCTGGTACTCGTAGATGACAATGGCATACCTCTAGGTACAAGAATACAGGTGCCTATTCCACGCATACTCCGAATGAAAATGAAAGAAACTCGCAGCAAAGGAACAGATTATACTAAATTAATAGCGATTACATCTAGATTCGTGTAGTGTATCTATGTTGCCTACTATTGTAACATATGTATTACATATTTTATTGTGTTAATATTGTACTTATTTAATATTTACTGCAGAACTTGTAGTATAGAAGTGTATTACTCATGTATCTCTGTGTATTTTATTGTATATTAATATTTTAATAATAAAATTGTCAAATTCGAACCTATTTTGTTATATATATATACTAGGGGTATGTTCTACTTAACACACGTTTGCAACGTTTGCATCACATCTCGTCTCATCCTTGTTTAATGTTTGATGATAAGAAGGATGAAATGATTGCATATCCTATGCTGTGAATTTAGTATGTGACTATAGCGCTGTCAAGTGTAACTTTAGTTCAATTATTAGCCACGTGATGTCCATCACTTTATACTTAAATTAATTGTTGAAGTTATATTATGCCTATGTTAATTGATTTATGATATTTTTATTAAAATTTTAACAAATTGCATAACTTTAATTCTTCGCCTTTATAGAATTTATTATCAAATTTGTCTTCATCGAATTCAGTAATCAAAATTAGTAATGCGAATAATCCTTCAGTTCCCGAAAACACTTGTTTTCGATAGGATTCCTATATAAGAATAGAATATCGATAAGTATTTCGGATCCACCTGCCAGAGGTAGAGGGTAGAGGATCGGTAGTCTGATACTGGTGAAGGAAGCGCTTGCTGTCCCTAATAGGGTTAGAAGAGGTCAACATGGTTTAATCATCAAAATCTTTACTCAATAGTTTCATTACAGGCTCAGGATGCAAAAAATACAAAACTGTGTCTCAGCATAGTAGGTCTGGTATGTCATGGTTCTCCTCAAAGTCAGTGCCAAAACCCAAAACAAGAGTCTGTAAAAACAGACTCCCAACAAAAAAACAGACCTGGACAGTCTTCTGCCGACGACGAATACCGTCCATGGTCTACCAAAAAAAAACAAAATGTACATAGTAATTAAATAATTAATAAGCATTGTAAAAAATACAAACTTAATTAATTAATTTAGTTTATAAGACTGTAAATATGAAACAAGACTGAATGCAACAATAAGCAATAATGAACACCAATATAGCCTGTGTTGCGATATTCACCGCCAATAATGAAGATGTATAGTATGTGTCAAACATCTATAGATCAGTACTATAGCAGTAAATATGGGAACGAGGCAAAGCAACTAACAAGCAATAATCATATTCTAAAACAGAACTATTACTTACCAGGCTTACTATGCTGAAAACAGCAGTTTATCAGTTAACAGAAGCCACATGGACAGCAAGCGCTATGGGTACTACCCTTATTCAATCAGTAACGTTGACTACATTTTTGCGTTCAGCATAACGCAACAGTTTTGCTGTTCAAAAATTTTTTTTATGATTGTCTAAACGACCCAAAACGCACTCAACATTTCGCAACACGTTTAATCAACACTCGCCATGGTCGCCATTATGGTGGAATGAAGAAAGATGAGTCACACCCATTATTCACCATGGTGATGAAAGTTGAAACCATGGTGGAAGGAAATCATGGAGGGGAGGAAACCATCTTGGGCTGATGGACAATAGAAGTAGGTATCGCAGTGGTATCATCAGCTCGGTTATTAAGGTATATCCACACAAACTTGCATAGTCGCATAAACGTATGCATAAAGAAAATTATCCAATCACATTTTATGTACGACTTTGAAAGAGAACTGCAATTGGATAATTTTCTTTATGTACATGTTTATGCGGCTATGCAAGTTGTGTGGATATAAGCGGGGAGCACAGACTCTTGCATAACGCATAACACATGAGGCATAAGCAATTGAACCAACCAGAGTTTTCCATTACATGGAAGGGAAAGAAACGGAGAACTTCGATTGGTATATATTCTTATGCATTATGTGTTATGCGTTATGCAAGAGTCTGTGCTACCCACTATACCCTTATCACGGTTGGTATTTGCACAGCGATTGGTAAATACGTGGAATTACCGAAAGATAGAAACCTTTAAAGTCTTGTGACGTCTGCGAGAGAATAGAGTTCAGTTTTTCACTCGATCCCTCGATCGTCGCTCCGATTACAGAAGAATGTGACGGCCTTTATTCATAAATCGCTCGCTGTTTTTCGTTTTAAGCAAGTATGTAATTCTGTTCTTTGCCTTTTGCCAAAAAGTCGTTTTTTTTTTCGTGTGTTCCTGCATTTACATTTTAACAACGCTGCTACTTGATATTAGCGGAAGAGAACTGAACAGATTTGCGTTTCGTGATCTTGATGACAGTTTTAACCTAAAAAAGTAGTATGAACCACAGATTTTTCTATATTGATATAAAAATCTATATTCGTTTTTTATATTCGTTATAGAAATCTATAACATAAGCTCTTGTAGGTAGGAATCATATAAGCTCAAGGAGGGTAGACATAAATTCCATCAGCAAAGGAAAACTCTGAAACCTCCAAATCAACAAGCTCTTAACTCGAAGATTGAAGAGAACGAGTAATATTTTCTCTAAAGAGAAATATCGTTTTGTGAATTTTCAATCGCGATGACGCGGCATGCAAGGAATTGCACCGCTGGTGCAGTGTACACATATCATGAAAAGAAGAAGGACGCTGCGGCGTCAAGTTATGGCACCAACACTCAACGAGTAGAGAAGGTCTCCGTCAAAGATTTTGATTGTTGTTGCTTGACTCTACAACCCTGCAGGAACCCAGTAATAACGTAAGTATCTTATATCACGAATCTTGCACAGTGTGTATTATTTGTAAAAACTTGAAAAACCTGGAATTTTCAGTGATCCCTTTTTTATCCCGAAAAGTCAGAAGTTCCATAAAGTTTTATTATTAAATTCCGGGGAAATTTTTGGAATTTTCTTATATAGAATAAAAAATATTGTCAGTATTTGTTGATATTGACCTGTAAAGTCTCTATTATGACTTGTTCATGTCTATTAATTTTAATCTCTACTATCTTAACATACGTTTTATTTTTTTTTTGTTATAAACATTACAGTTTAAATTTAATCTACATTGGTTGAAATGGACATGTAACTTATATCTGTACATTTATGTCTTTTATTTACAATTAACAATCTATTGTTGCAGGAAGGATGGTTTTTTATTTGATAAAGAAGCGATATTGGAGTACATCTTGACTAAAAAAAAGAATACACGAGGAAACTGAAGGAATACAAGAAGTAGAAGCAAAAGGAAGAGGGTAGATTATAAACGAGCTGTAAGCCTAATGTACAGATTGCATTCCAGGAGCATTCTTCCTGCATTATTCGAGTATATTCCATGTTGAGTTCTTTTCATTTAGTGACACATGGACACAAGTGTTCTGTCTCCATTGCTCATTGAATGCCAAGAAAGCAAGGTTGACAAAGACTAATTTTTTTTTTAAGAATAAAACATTTCCTTGAATATGTTTTTAATGCTTCAAATATATTTTAACGAGTATTATAAAGAAACATTAAAAACATCAATTAACCATGTTTCAAACTGTTTAAAACATGTTTTACCAATTCTGCAAGAAAGACAGAATGTTCATATTAACTTGTGTCGTTACATGGAAAACACTCTTCTTTTATATATAATGGATGATAAATTTGAACCTATCAAAAGCCATATATTATATCTACAGTGTGTGATACATGGTTTCTTTTATTGCTTTTTATTAAACGTTATCAAAATTATCAAACAGTTTGACTAGTCGATACATTTATGCTGTATATATTATTACAGGAGCATTTACAAGAACAGACAACCAACGAGAAACTGAAAAAGCTGCAAAATTTTCTAAAGGGTGAGAAAACCATCGTGTCTGGCAGTTCCAGTATATCGGATGGAGATTCGGTTTCTAACATGAACAACGGCAAGGCAAGATGCTACCGTCAAAGCACTTCATAAAATAAAATTTCTAGAATATAATTTTTATTGATAATTCTCACTGATATAGTTATCTATAAATTTTCAATAACTCATCCTTTCCTAGTATTAAGAATTAAAAGAAGATAAGTTAATCTACATTGGTAGATAACAGGGATATTAAAAGACTGTTAACTCCAAGCACAAATCATTCTAGCAATCGTTGCAGCTTGCATCAGCACTGCACTGTTTAACAATAATTAACATCCAAAATAATGAGAATATTTTCGAAATGAATCATTAATCGTCGCTTTCGCGATTTCGATTTTAGAGATTTCCTTTTGAAGTAAAGAGATTTTTTTTTTTAGATTTATTCGGAGTAATCGTCACAATAATGCTGCTCCGACGCGACTGGTGTCACTATCTCGATATATTGGCAATCGAAGAGAAGGTTAAGGTTAAGACTGATTGAGATTCGCCACAAAATCATCCGTCTGTGACTCATTTGTACTCGTCTTATTCTGGGAAACATGGATCTCGGTGTCCTTTCGCAGCTGATCTCGCAGAGCAAGGAGCAGGTGAGACCAGCCTGCAAGAAATGCGGCTACGCCGGGCACTTAACCTATCAGTGCCGCAACTTCATCAAGATCGATCCCAACAAGGAGATCGTGCTGGACGTGAGCAGCACGAGCTCGGACAGTGACGAGCATTATGTCACCCCATTGACGGAGCTGCGGGAGCGCGAGTTGCGGAAGAAGCTGCGGGTGGCGAGGAGAAAACGGCGGGAAAAAAAGGCCAGGAAGAAGCGTAAGAAGAAACGCGAGAGCTCAGAGAGCAGCGACAGCAAGTCCTCGTCGTCGTCCTCATCCTCGTCATCGTCGTCAGCGAGGAGGACAAGAAGCACAAAAAGGGAAAGAAGAGGAGAAGAGCTCCAAAAGCAAGAAACGCAAGAAGCACAAGCGGCACGACGATGACGATTCTGATGGGAGCGAGGCAAAAGGTGACAGGAGGAAAAAATGAATTGTTCATGATTCCTAATTCGTTTCCTTATATCATTGAATATTGAACAACGCGTGACAGTGGCGTTTTTTAATCGTATTATATTCGCACTCGTTTTTCTCGTCCACGAGGAAATCGCCCCGTACTGTGTCCACTGACTTGAACTGACTTGAACTGTAAATAGGAGCATGTATTTTTTTCTTGTATAGAGAGTGACATTTGTAATAAAGAGTTGCAGTCCACAAAAACTGCTAAGGTTTTACAAAAGGAATCACACATGTTTTTTTTTTACTATATTTAATTTTATCTCATTTTATCTAATCTCGTTTGTGACGCGATAAACGTAAATTGAGGATGCTTGTTTAGTCATTTTTACTTATGTCACAGTTTATAGAATATAGTAGTTTTTATTTATAAATTTCTAAGAACAAGAATGTGTTATAAACAGTTTCTTTTGAAAATGATGGTAAAACGACGTAATTTTCTAAAATCTGGATTAGAACGAAAAACAGAATAATTTGCAAAATGATATAAATTAAAACTCTTATTCAGTCTTTTTTCATCACATTTCATGTGCCTTATATAGCTGTTTAAAAGAAGCGTTATTTTGAAAAAGAAACAATAAGAAATTAATCATTCGCAGTCGAATGTGAAAAGAATAGTCATGATTAGTAAATATATTATTGGTAAATTTTAGTTATGATTGGTAAATTTTTTACGGATTAAGACTTGAAGTTTAGGTAATGGTTTATTGTAGAAAGTATGTAATACTTATTTAAAAATGACAGTATTAGAATGAATCATTTCAATAATGGCTGATGCAAGAAGATGCTTCATTTTTCATCACATTCTATAGAATTTTGGAATCTATAACGCATTTTTTTTTTTAAGTGGAATAAACACATTAACAATTTTCTACGTTATATAAACATAAAGGTGAAAGGTTATTTTTCAAAAGTGATATTCTTAATCTTAATTATCGTTACCGTCATACGAAATTGCAACGTCATTAAAGCATTTATAGAAAGTAACGCTAAAAATAACAGTTCACATCTCTATGAAAAAATAGCACAACTGTATCTGTAACATGATGCAAATTAAGTGTGTTTGTTCATTACTTTCCGTCGCATTCCACAGAATTATGAATAATCTAAAGAAAATATTTTTTATAAAAAATATTAAAATCGGAGCAACGCTACATTAAACAGTTTTTAATCTGTTCGAAAATAATGGTTTCGAATCAAGAAATAATATAATAGTAACTGCGATAGACATGATGCAAGTTACAGACCCTGTTTTTTTCTCGGTTTTTTCATCACATTCTGTGAAATTTTAGAAAATTCTGAAGGAAACATTACTTGCAATTTTCTAAAAGCATGGGATGTGTGTGGGTGGGGATGCCCACATCAAACAATTTCCTAACCTATTTCATTAAAATTGTTAAATCTGTTCGTGTTGCTTGATATCTAATAGCGTTTTCGGCCCGATCGGGTTTGCACCAACCTGGGTTGGATTAATCTTTCCTATTGGTTGATATCACACGCTCTACCAATAGGATAAAAGTGAGATATTTCAATTGATAAAATGCCCAAAATTTATTTTATCAATAGCACAATAAAATGTATCGAATATTTCACGGTTTAATTCGTTTGTATATTTTTATTAAACGTATATCTTTACGTCGATTTTTGTATAACAGCGTTGAAGTGCACTGAGTGCGCACTAGTTCTGCCAATGAAACATGCTATTAGGGCCGAGTTTTTGCATTATAGTGCAAAAACTCGACACGAGCTCCAAGAGACGGTGTCGATTCAGTGCAATATGGAAGCGGGGCATATTGCCAGTTTCGAAACTCGATTAGCACTTCAGCTGCTAGATGTGCTGTCCTCATCATTAGAGACCCTTTACTAGAGACTGATCATTCGGCACACAAATGGCGGCGATAAATCGATAAATCGATTCGATCAGTTGTCGATTTCGTTTGTTGATCGTTATATCAGAAGAAGTGTATTACATGTAGGTAGGAGAAATAGCTTGTAAGTATATATATTGACTGAATTTAGGTATTAAAATAGATTGTTATTTATATAGAATATTTTCCAATTGCTTAACACATCTTGACACAAACGTAGCAAATTAGTTCACACATTTTTAGTGTTAACAAAATAATTTAATTCTTTTAAAGTTATGAAGTTATCGTGCTTTCCAGCAAGGACATAGTCAGACACAGTATAACACAGTGAATCATTACATCCTTATTATTTATTACATGTCAAACAAGGAAAAACGATGCTCGTGATCGTTGCGAGCGTCAAGTGGAATGCACCCAAAGATATTAAAAAGTTCATAGCGTTTGAGCAACACTTTGAAAATTAAGCAAGAATATTGAAATTCATGTAAAAAAAATAAATATACCATGTTCGCGCTTAATTTTCAAGGTATTCTCTATCCGCCTCGAATTTTTTAATAACATTAATATATTCAAAATGTCAAAGTCTATAAAAAAACATTATTACTTTTGCTTATACCTTTTTAGGCAGAAATCTGTTGCTTTTCGCGCTCGGCTGAACAGCGTTCCTTATTGGCGCCGCCATTAATGTGCTGAAGTCACGTGCACCAATCAGCAAAAGTCCCGAAATGATCAGTCTCTAGTAAAGGGACTCTACTCATCATCATCCAGTAGTGACGAAGATGAATTGTGGAATGAAAATAAACGAAAAATTCCAAAAATAAAAAACTTTATTGACGTGATACTTACGGATAAAGAGGTTAATAGCGTTTTTTATTGACAGAACTAGTGCGCACTCAGTGCACTTTAAAGGCCCATCTACAATACACGGAGTAAGAAGTAAGAGTAAGAAATTGACCAGTCACAGTCGAATGTGAGAAGAATAATCGACTGTGATTGGTCAATTTCTTACTCTTACTTCTTACTCCGTGTATTGTAGACGACGCCTAAAGCCATTATACAAAAATCGACGTAAAGATATACGTTTAATAAAAATATATAAACGAATTAAACCGTGAAATATTCGATACATTTTATTGTGCTATTGATAAAATAAATTTTGGGCATTTTATCAATTGAGATATCTCACTTTTATATTTTTAAGATTAGAATAGTGTACAACAGCCTTAATGTGCACTGAGTGCGCACCAGTGCAACCAGTGAAATACGCTATAAAATTGTATGCACTTAAAATGAGATAAATATACAATCGGGCGTTGAAGAAAGAGAAAACGAAAACATTGTGAGTGCGATAAGTACAAACAATAGCCCTGTTCTTTTTGACTACACTTTTGCACCAGTTCATCTTTCTTCCTTTTCTCTCCAGGACGATCGAAGAGGAAGAAAATTGCACTGGTGCAATAGTTCAATCAAAATGAACGGTTCTAAGCCTTGTGCCCACGATGTTAGAAATCGGTCCGAGACCTCGGATGAAGAAAGAATTGACCAATCGCAATGGTCATGTGATCAAATTGTTCAAATGTGATTTGTTAATTTTTTCTCTGTCCGAGATCTCGGACCGATTTCTAGCATCGTGGACACAAGGCTTAAAAACGAACAGACTTCATGACAAAACGAGTGAATTCGACGGCTGCCGTTTTTGTTGGCCAATCCAATGTGTCGAATCGACGAAGGCATTACTGCGATTAGTTGGCGTTGGCCAATCCAGTGCGCCAAGACGTCATCGATCCATTACGATAATCCTAAACAATGTTGAGGTTATGTAAAAATTGTTGTCCTTTTTATTATCTCTGAAAAGTTATGGCAATTAAAAACTGCAAATTTGTTTTAGAATTAAAATTGCCAAAGAGATAATTTGGATTCTACGGTAAATATCACAAAAATGTCTGAGAAAAAAAGAATTCGTTCAATTTATTGTTTCCAACGTTATTTATCTTCTTTCTGCTAAGAGGAAGTTTATGCTATGAGTGTGTTGTAATATTAAATACATTATACAATTTTTTATATTATTTGATGTTTCAGATTATCTTAAAGGGAGATTAAAACGATAATGTTGTCACCTTTTGCTATGTCAAGTGTTGCAAGCAGAAACATTTCTACTTCAACTCCTGTGAGTCAGACAATTAAATTGAGTTGATTGAGTGTAGTGGATAACAGCGAAGCAAGCTATGATGGAGGATAGACTACCACGTTGCATACACATGTACAACAAACAAGGGATAGGATACATCGGTGAGGCAATAAATAAAAAACATAAAAAATATTATCGTTTTATATGAAATGTATTTAAACATTGCTATATGCATTATTCAGATGATAGAATGTTAGTTGCTGTAAGAGGTGAAAAGAAAAAGGATTGGATTGAAACAGCAACAGGTTCCTAAAGTTCCCAAGTTCGTTAGCAACAATCTGGTACTCGTAGACGACAATGGCACACTTCTAGGTACATGAATACAGGTGCCTATTCCACACATACTCCGAACGAAAATGAAACAACAAACTCTCAGCAAAGGAACAGATTATACTAATTAATAGCTATTGTATCCAGATTCGTGTAGTATATCTATCTCGCCTACTATTGTAATATATGTATTACATATTTCATTATAATGTTAATATTGTACTTATTCAATATTTACTGCAAAACTTGTAGTATGGAAGTGTATTACTCATGTATCTCTGTGTATTTTATTGTATATTAATAATTTAATAATAAAATTGTCATATTCGAACATATTTTATATTATATATATACTAGGGGTATGTTCCACTTACACATGTTTACAACGTTCGCATCATATCTCGTCTCATTCTTGTTTAATGTTTGATGACAAGGATGAAATGATCGCGTATCCTATGCTGTGATTTTAGTACGTGAGTATAGCGCTGTCAAGTGTAACTTTAGTTCAATTATTAGCCACGTGATGTCCATCACTTTATATTTAAATTAATTGTTGAAATTATATTATGCCTATGTTAATTGATTTATGATATTTTTATTAAAATTTTAACAAATTGCATAACTTTAATTCTTTGCCTTTATAGAATTTATTATCAAATTTGTCTTCATCATATTCAGTAATCAAATTAGTAATGCGAATAATCCTTCAGTTCCCGAAAGCACTTGTTTTCGATATGATTCTTATATAAGAATAGAATATAGATAAGTATTTCGGATCCTCCTGCCAGAGGTAGAGGGTAGAGGATCGGTAGTCTGATACTGGTGAAGGAAGCGGCTTGCTGTTCCTAATATGGTTAGATCGGATCAACATGATTTAATCATCAAAATCTTTATTCAATAGTTTTAATACAGGCTCAGGATGCAAAATAAGACAAAACTGTGTCTCAGCATAGTAGGTCTGGTATGTCATCATTTGCCGTCCCCAAAAACAAGAGTCTGTAAAAACAGACTCCATACAAAAAAACAGACGTGTGGACAGTCTTCGTACGCTTACCACGAATACCGTTCACCGTCTACCAAAAAAAAAATAAAAATGTAAATAGCAAGAAACTAATTAATTTATAAGTCGTAATATGTACTTAATTAATTAATTTAGTTTATAAAGTTATATACATATCACAAAACTGAATACACCAATAATGAACACCATTATAGCCTGTGTTGCGATATTCACTGCCAATACTGAAGATGTATAGTATGTGTCAAACATCTATAGATCAGTACTTTAGCAGTAAATATGGGAACAAAGCAACTAAGCATTATTGTTAATTCGAAAATAGAATTACTACTTACCAGGCTTACTATGCTGAAAACACCAGTTTATCAGTTAACAGAAGCCACATGAACAGCAGGCGCTATGGGTATTATCCTTATTCAATCAGTAACATCGACTACATTTTTGCGTTCAGCATAACGCAACAGTTTTGCTGTTCAAAAATTTTTTTTATGATTGCTAAACGACCCGAAACGCAGTCAACATCTCGCAACACGTTTACAGTTAACGATCGCCATGGTCGCCATTATGGTGAAATGAAGAAAGATGAGTCACTCCCATTATTCACCATGGTGGACGAAACCATTCTGGGAGGAAATCATGGAGTGGAGGGAGCCATCACGGACTGATGGAAAATGGAGTAGATACTGTAAGAAGGGGTATCCCTTCTGAATAATACTTTAAATGCTTGAATATATGTCAGGATCTCTTGAAGACTTTTATTTTATTAAAATATTACAGATCGTAGGATTAATAAGTAGATTAAGTCTTTTATAAAGCTGTTGATTCTCTCGCCATTTTCATACGCCATTCCTTTCTTTTTACGAAGTTGTCATTTACAGTGACAACTTATAGTAAGACATGTGTATAAACATAAGCCATATGTATTAGGGCCTGCGCACAATAGAGGAACAGGAATTAGATATTAAGATTTCAACATATCAGAAACTGATTACATCGGAATACACGATTTCTGATAAGTTGAAATCTTAATATCTAATTCTTGTTCCTCTATTGTGCGCAGGCCCTTAAGGCCCGTCTACAATACACGGAGTAAAATGTAAGAGTAAGAAATTGACCAATCACAGTCGAATGTGAGAAGAATAATCGACTGTGATTGGTCAATTTCTTACTCTTACTTCTTACTCCGTGTATTGTAGACGGGCCTTTACCCTTAAGCATGAGACATGATGTCATTTCCCTATTGGAAATATAGGGAAATAACATCTTACAATACCATAGTTGTATCATTACCCCGGATCTACAATAGGTGTTTTAAGCCTTAAGCCGTAAGAAATTGACCAATTACAGTCGAATTACAGAAGAATAAGCGACTGTGATTCGCCCATTTCTTATGGTTTAAGGCTTAAAACTCTATTGTAGATCCGGACTTATCTCGAATATTATCACAGTCGGTATTTGTACAGCGATTGGTAGATATGTGGAATTACCGAAAGATAGAAAGCTTTAAAATCTTGCGACGTTTGCGAGAAAATAGAAGTCTGTTTCTCACTCGATCCCTCTGTCGTCGTTCCGATTACGGAAGAACGTGACGGCTTGGATTCATGAATAACTCGCTGTTTTTCGGTTTAAGCAAGTATGTATTTCTGTTCTTTGCCTTTTGCCAAAAAGTCGTTTTTTTTTTCGTGTTTCTGCATTTACATTTTAACAACGCTGCTAATTGAAATTAGCGGTAGAGAACTGAACATATTTGCATTTCGTGATCTTGATCACAGTCTTAACCTATAAAAGTAGTATGAGCTACAGATTTTTCTATATTGATATAAAAATCTATATTCATCTTTTATATTTGTTATAGAAATCTATAGCACGAGCTCTTAGGTAGGCATCATATGGATGCCTCAAGGAGAGAAGACATAAATTCCATCAGCAAAGGGAAACACTGAAACCTCCAAACCAACAAGCTGTTAACTCGAATATTGAAGAGAACGAGTAATATTTTCTCTAAAGAGAAGTATCATTTTGTGAATTTTCAATCGCGATGACGCGGCATGCGAGGATTTGCACCGCTGGTGCAGTGTACACATATCATGAAAAGAAGAAGGATGCTGCGGCGTCAGGTTATGGCACCAACACTCAAGGAGTAGGCAAGAACTCCGTCAAAGATTTCGACTGTTGCTTGACTCTACAACCCTGCAGGAATTCAGTAATAACGTAAGTGTCTTATATCACGAATCTTGCACAGTGTGTATTATTTGTAAAATCTTGAAAAACCTGAAATTTTCATGGGTCCTTTTTTTATTTCTAAAAGTCAGGAGTTCCATGAATTTTTATTATTAAGACTCAGGGAAATTTTTGGAATTTTCTTACATACAATAATATTGTCAGTATTTGGTATTGACAATATTATTGACCTGTAAGGTCTCTATTACCACTTCTTCATCTCTATTAATTTTAATCTCTAATATCTTAATGTACTTTTTATTTTTTTCTAGTTATAGACGTTAGATATTAAAGTTAATCTACATTGGTAGAAATGGTCATGTGACTTATATCTGTACATTTACGTATATTATTTATAATTAACAATCTATTGTTGTAGGAAGGATGGTTTTTTCCTTGATAAAGAAGCGATATTGGAGTACATTTTGACTAAAAAAAAAAGAATACGCGATGAAACTGAAGGAATACAAGAAGCAGAAACAAAAAGAAGAGGTTAGATTATAGTCGAGCTCTAAGCCTAATGTACAGATTGCATTCCAGGAGCATTTTTCCTGCACTATTCGAGAGTACTCCATGTTTGGGTCCTTTTCATTTAGTGACACAAATCGACACAAGTGTTCTGTGTATTGCTCATTGAATGCCAAGAAAGCTAGGTTGACGTAGACTAATTTTTTTTTAAGAATAAAACATTTCTTTGAATACGTTTTTAATGCTTCAAACATTTTAAAGAGTATTATAAAAAAACACTAAACACATCAATTAATCATGTTTTAAACTGTTTGAAACATGTTTTTTTACCAATTCTGCAAGAAAGACAGAATGTTCATATATCAACTTGTGTCATCAAATGGAAAACACCCCTTCTTTTATATATAATGGATGATAAATTTGAACCTATCAAAAGCCATATATTATACAGTGGTGTGATACATGGTTTCTTTTATTGCTTTTTATTAAACGTTATCGAAATTATCAGACAGTTTGAATAGTCGATATATTAATATTTATGTATACTATATGTATTATTACAGGAGCAATCGCAAGAACAGACAGCCAACGAAGAACTGAAAAAGCTGCAAAATTATCTAAAGTGTGAGAAAACCATCGTATCTAGCAGTACATCGGATGGAGATTTGGTTTCTAACATGAAGAACGACAAGGACAAGATGCCACCGAGCTATTGGATACCCTCGAAGACACCGGGAGCGATGGAAATCTCCTTACAGAGACTTGACAAGACCATTTATTGTCCTGTCAGTGGAAAGCCATTGAAAGTGAAGGATTTGATTCCGGTAAATTCACTGTGGTTCAAGATCCAGATGATAAGAGAACGCTTATCGTTAAACAGGCGCGATACATGTGTCCTATCATGCACGATGTGTTGGGCAACAGTGTCCTTTGCTCCGTGATAAAAACAACGTAAGAGAATCGAAAAATCTCCTAACTTGTGTGAGTCGAAAATAATAATTTTGTCGTGTTTAAACGTTTTATACTTTAGCGGTGACGTAGTCACAATGGAATGTGTGGAAAAATTGATAAAAAAGGATTGGATTAATCCTTTAGATAATTCCAAATTGACACCATCTGATATAATCCCCCTACAAAGGGTAAGTAGTTAGTTACGAACAGTATTAGAATAATCATATAATACAAAGAGTAATATCCATTTTTATTATTTTACAGGGTGGCACTGGTTATGCATTCGTTAATGATTCAATAGAAGGCAGACACGAAAGGCCGGTGTTACAAGCCTGAAGAGTATTTTTCATCGCTTTATTGTATTTAAATGTTCTTAGTTTTATTAAGAAAATACACAAGTGCTGTAAATATTGTGCTGTATTTCACTGTAGATATTTAATCAGGAATAATTAAGTATTATCACTTACATAACACTTTCTATATATACTTGTATAATGTGTACTATAATTATTTTATTTATAGCATAGAAATATGCGAGAATAGAAAAAGGGAATTATCGCTATTCTTGATGGTCCAAAAAAATAGTTAAAATTTTCATATGTGTGTGTATGTGTTTGATTTTACCAGCTTACATTAAAGAATTTGGTTTATATATGTAGTTTATAAATCTATATATATATATATATAAAACCAAAAATTTGCTTATAAAAGAATAACATATTTAGGAGCAAGAAAGAGATTTTGAATTAAATTTTTGGATTTGCACATCGAAAAAAAGTTAAAAAGGGCAAAAAATTTAAAGAATAAAAAGAAAACAGTATAAGCATAATAAGAGCATATCTTAAAATCCTTTTTTTTTTAAATTGAAAGGTGAATAAAAATGAATTTTATCTTTCATTATCTTGCTTCATTTATAATATATATCAAATATTTATAGCTTAATTTTTATTCTTAAATTAT
>NW_017300311.1:232652-254730 GCF_001594075.2 Trachymyrmex cornetzi
ATGTGTAACAATCAATTTATTAATAATTAAAAATTTCATTAAAAATTTATTAATAAACACTAAAATTATATCATTGTGACATAGGTAAACGTTTCGATCCTATTATTTGGGTCCTCTTCAGTCCCAAAAAAAAATCACAAAAAAATTTGTATAAATAAATGTGTAGAGTAATTATGTAACAGCAAGATTGAAAGTTGCGAAGATTGTGTCCATTACAAATGCATGACAAGAATTTGGTAGAATTGATGTCATGAATAAGGAAATGGGCTGACGTACATTTCAGAGATGCATCCCGTCATTAATTGAATAATCAATTAGTACTAACTGTGACTTCTGATGGTTAAGTTCGCGTCAAATCTATCGTCATTGATTATTCAATTAATGACGGGATGCATCTCTGAAATGTACGCCAGCCCATTTCCTTATTCATGACATCAATTCTGCCAAATTCATGCATTTATAATGGACACAATCTTCGCAACTTTCAACCTTGCTGTTACATAATTACTCTACACATTTATTTATACAAATTTTTTTGTGGTTTTTTTTTGGTACTGAAGAGGACCCAAATAATAGGGTCGAAACGTTTACCTATGTCACAATGATATAATTTTAGTGTTTATTAATAAATTTTTAATGAAATTTTTAATTATTAATAAATTGATTGTTACACATTATATCCTGTGTCGGCTCTAATAGGCATTGAAAGATTTTTATGCAGATTATATGAGTATAATTTCCATTGATTGAATGGCCCAATTGTTCAAACGCAATTTATTAATTTCTTCTCTGTTCCGAGTGATTTCTAGCACCATGAATTCTAAGGCCTGATTCCATCAATGTAAAATTAACTTTAATTTCACTGAAATTGTTGTTTACATCTTTACAATTCTTAGAATTAAAAAAGATGGAAGAGAAAATTTAATCAAGATTAAAATTAATCTTACATTGATGGAATCAAGTCTCAAATTTTATTTAATAAAGTCACAAAGGGGTCTAGTTGCTTCTGTACGTCCTACACTATAAAAATTTCATGAAATTTAATATACTTTTTAGTTACTAATTAAAACTTAATTTCATGATAGTATATTACATTTAATGTATTTATAACTGAAAAGTGTATTTGTACATCTACATGAAATTTAATGTACACGTTCATTACATTTAAGTAACTACTGTAACTTAATTTTCAATTAAATCATTCATTACTTTTAATTTCGTTCATAACTACGTGTTCCTTTACATGTAAAGGTAGCTTCTCTAAAGCCTCGTGTCCGCGGTGCTAGAAATCGGTCCGAGATCTGAAGAAAGAATTGACCAATCGCAATGGTCATCAAATTGTTCAAATGTAATTTGTTAATTTTTTTCTCTGTCCGAGATCTCAGAATTCTAGCATCGTAGATATCGGGCTTTAGGGCTCCGCACAATAAAAGGAACAAGGAACAGCGAACATAGAATAAGAATTTCAACTTATCAGAAATCATGTATTGTGGAATACACAGTTTCTGACAAGTTGAAATTCTTATTCTCTGTTCTCTGTTCCTTTTATTGTGCGGAGCTCTTTATGGTATAAAGAAAATTATCCAATTTTATGTGGGTCTTTAAAAGAGAAATGCAATTGGATAATTTTCTTTACGCATATGTTTATGCAGCTATGCAAGTGTGTTGTGTGGATATACCCTTAAGGCCGCAGCACACATTTTTGCATAACGCATAGTGCATAAGTGAATCAACTAATCAGAATCTTTCCTTTCCTCCCATTCCATGGAAAAGAAGACTTTTGATTGGTTTGATTCCTTTGTGGAATCAAACCTATGCATTATGCGTTATGCAAGAGTGTGTGCTGCAGCCTCTACAGACTGGGTTCGGGGTGACGCTATTAGCGCTATTTGTGTCATTCTATCTTCATCGTCCATTAAATGTGAAACAAGGATAGTATGACACAAGTAGCGTTGATAGCGCGCTCCTTGAACGCAGCCAGTGTATCGTCTTGAGGAGTGAGGACTGCTAGACGGGGACGGTGGCGCTATCTTGAGTGTCACGGTCTCTCGAGGGGAGGTTGCAAAGAACGCGCGCTCCGCCGGGTAAGCGGCAATCTGCGGGACGGCGCTCCGACGGTTCGCTCGTCGAGTCCGCGCGCGCGTTCGAAAGACGGAGCGCATTTCGTGTCCCGTGCGCGTGCCTGCCTTCTTCCTACTTTCGTGCGTGCGTGCGTGCGTGCGTCGTGCGTGTTTACGCGTTTTCGCGTTTTCCTGGTCGTCTGACGCAACAGAGGTCTGCCATCGGAGTGTCGCGCGGATTCACGCAGCGCGGGAGATCGCGCGTGTATCGAAACGCCGAACGACGACGACGAGGACGACAGGGAGGTGAGTGCGCTTAAACTTTCGCAATTCCGCGGGACGGCGACAAATCTGTGGGCCTGCGGTTATCATATCCGCGATGCGAAAATATCTCTGTATTTGTTTCTCTTTTTTTTTTACTATACATGATGTGAATGGTTCAGATAATAAATTAATTAAATACGTATATATAATAAGAAAGGCTACAAACCAAGTGAAAACACAAAATGTAAGTACTAAGCAAATATATTAGTAAGCACTAAAACAAATTAAAACAAAAATTAATAGGAATGAATATAAAACAAACGGCCGCGGCGTTTCGATCGGGTCATTATCAATGTGTTAGACGTGTAGAAACTTTCAGTTATTATATTAATAGTATAAACATATTTGAAATATAACTAAAAATTACAAACTACGAAAATAAAAACTTTTTTAATTGTACTAACTTCAGCTGGATGTACAAAAAGGTAGTAAAATAACACACTATGGTTATCGCAACGGTATTAAAAATATTGCTGTTGTATCCAATAGAGATCATCTTTGTAATTGTGCGCAAGATGGTATAGAGAAAACTCGCTATAGACATGTCGCAATACGTTAATTAATATATTAAGTTCATGTTGATGACAAATAGCTATAATAAAACAGTCTGTCACAATATAAAGTATAAAATAAGGAACGTTCGTTAATAAAAGGCTCATAAGAAAGAAAATCGTTAGTATAAGTACCTTCATATTTTCAATGCTAAGTATTAATAACATCAGTCAGAATGTGAAAAAATATAATATCGGTTGTATAAAAATTTGAGATTCAAAAAGCAATCAGTCTGTTAAAATAATATAAAGTATGAAAAAATATTCATTGATAAAGAGCTCATAAAAAAGGAATAAAATCTTAAAATAAATACCTTAAAGTTAATTCCAATGTTAAGTGAAATGATATCAGTAATTTTTAGTTATAGCCCAATCAGAACAACAAGTCACGATAACGTCAAAATGACATTAAAATGAACCGGAAATTATTGAAAAATGACTTTTAGTGATCATTGGGAGTCATCATTTGGAGTCATTTTGACATCATTTTGATATCATAATGACTTGTTGTTCTGCTTGGGAGGTCGTTGCTATTTCAAATGTTTATACTATTAATTTTTGTTTTAATTTGTTTTAACGCTTACTAATATATTTGCTTAGCACTTACATTTTCTATTTTCACTTGGTTTATAGCCCTTCTTAATATATACTTAATTATTTTTTTTTACTTTTCTTGTCTTTGCTTTCTGTCCTCGTTCGCGAACGAAGTTCCGCGATTCGAGTCGCGTGAAGTTCGGCGCGAATCGGCAATTTTGGAACGCGGCGGCGATTCGAATGCTGGTTCGGACCGACAATTATGACACTTGCGCGGCCAACGCAATGACATGTAGGACATGTAAATGCATCGATTGCAGGTTTGTCGTGTGCGAGACAGTCGGGAGGAATCCGAGAAATCTCGCGAGCGCGCCACGTTTTCTATATAATTTAATCCCTTACGTACCCAGACAACACAATGACTGCGTTCAGCAAACTCAACAGTTGAATGAGCACTCGCTGCTATTGATGTATTCTTCTAGATCCAAAATTTGGTTGGACGATCTAAAAGAATACACCAATAACAGCGAGCGCTCACTCAACTGTTGAGTTTACTGAACGCAGCCATTGAGACATAAGACATCTTTAAGACATCTTTTAGAAGCCAAATACGTCTTATATTTCTCTTTTGGATACTTTGTGTTGTCTGAGTACGATATTATCAGACCTGTCCTAGGTAGAACACAAACGGTGCTTTCCCGCAAGGACACTGCAACACAATGAATCATTTCATCTTTGTTCAATATTGGCAAGCAACAAAGATGTAATGATTCATTGGATTACACTGTTTCTGCTAGAAAATACCCATAGTCGATTATTCTCTTCACATTTGACTGTGGTTGATCAGTTTCTTACGGTTTAAGCTTAAAAGCTTACATAATAGGAAGTTTTTGCAATACCGTTTATCCGGATGCAGTCAACGCTAAGGTCAGGTTATCTTCTTTTTAACAACTAATTAAGAAAAAGATAACGTGACTTTAGCGTTCACCGTATCTGTATCCACAAAAACTCCCTAACAGCTTATTGTAGAAAGCCCATTAACGATAGTGTTGATATCGTTACATTGTCGTTGTGTAGTTTTTTTACTATGTATGGAATTTGCGCAACGACAACAGGGAGTTTTTGCAATACCGTTTATTCAGATACGATGAATGCTAAGGTCAGGTTATTTTCTTCTTAACAATTAATTAAGAAAGGAATAACATGACTTTAGTTTACCGTATCTGAATTCACGTTATTGCAAAAACTCCCTAATGTAATGATATCGTTACTGTCGTTGGGAGTTATGATCATTCTACAATAAGCCATTAGTAATAAATCAGAAGTCAGAAGCTAAAAATCTACCAATCACAGTCAAATGTAAGAAGAATAATTGGCTATGATTGGTCAATTTCTAGCTTCTGACTTCTGATTTATTACTAATGGCTTATTGTAGAATGTGTGTTATGGAATAAGAGGCTAAGTCAATGATATCGTAGGACAGCATGACGTCATTTGTCACTTAAAAGTTAACTTATCAATGACAAATAAAGTCATGATAATATTCTTATTATATTTTCATGATTTCTATGTGTTTTACTTAAGTTATCATACGCGCGAACAATAGAAATTTCTGCGAGATATATTACATGATCGTTCGAGAGGGAACGTTTCAATCCTTCGAACTGCATTTTCTTGTCTCCTTTGGCCAACGTCTGCATTACTCGCAAATTTCCTTTACGTGCAACTTTTTGCAATTTATTCGCTGCAGTTTTCAGCAATCTTTGCAGAAAAGACTGATTTCGGATGGGATATGTTTACTTAAAATGTCTACGAATGTACAGCTCGAGTAAAGCTTGCAGCATCTGATTACACATTAAAAATTGAGAATTGCACGGAAAGAACGGTTTAATAATAATTAATAGTTTCAAATTAACATTATTATCAGATATTGCGAATTTCTGAACACACATGTATAATAGATAACAATAATTATTTTACAGTATTATACAAGTACTATTTTACATACTGCATAGAAAGTACATTTTTATTAAAAATTTACTTAAATACAGATTTAGAAATAATTTTGTTCGAATATCAAAATGATTATGTAGGACGTCAAACCTTTTGTAGCATTGCTTATCATGCTTGAGTTTTTTTCCTACATAATTATTTTTATGGTTCAACAAATTAAATTATTTCCATTTAGTTAAATTTTTGGATATTTTAACAGATTAAAATAAAAATTATTTGATTAGTCGAATTCTAATGTTCAATTCGCAATCTTCGATGCACAATTATTAGCACAATATTGGCTCAATATACTTAACGTTTAATCAATGTATCGCCAATGAATTGCTACTAGGAGCATAATCTGAAACTAATATTTCGTTTGTTGTACAACCAATTTTTTTAGCGTATTAATTAGCTGCAGGACAGAGAAGTTCTCGAATCTTTCTATCTTATAGACAATCGACACTCTTAAAAAACTTGTTGTACAACACATGAAATACCTATTAGCCTGATATAGGCTCAAGAAGGTTCTCTAAACTTAAAAAAGTGGACGAGAATCATGTAACTTTTCTTATCTTAACATAAAAGCACAAAAAATGCAAAATGCCATCTAAAAAATAAATAGTGAATAAAAAAGCAGCAAAAACTTTAATTTGCCATTAAATAATATTTTCTTTATAATAAAAATAAATATTTATGTGGAAAATGTTGAAAATTATAATGATTATTTAAATTCAATGATAATTCATAATAATTATTTAAATTAATTTAGATAATTCTGATAAAAACGACGTTGCTATGTTTTCATTAGTGTAACGTCATATTTAAAAAGAATTTATAAATATTTCGTAGGTATTCTTACATGAAATTCATATGGTGAAACTTAATTTTTTTTAACTCCAAAATATGTTCTTCAAACTCCATTCTTTTATATCCATATAATTCTTCAAAATTCTTGTATTTTTAATTTAGCGCGCAGTTTAAATAAAAGAAATGCTTACATATTAATTACAAATTTATTCTCAACATTTGATTTGATAAATTCTTAATAAATTCTTACATTATGTGAAAAGACTAGACAACCTTTTTAATTGCGGGAGATTTTCACGATAACTCACGTCACAACGTTATCGCGCGCGTGTCCGCGACGTGAGAGAGACGATATACGATCGCACGAGAGGATTCGGTGAACTTGGCGCGCGAGACAATCCTTATCTCATTCTCAAATTCGAGCAAATTCCACGAATCTCTTTGCGCGTAAGAGCTCCACGGGAGCTCGTTCCAACTTGTTGGTACTGTTGGTAGTCCGCGTAATTGAGGCGAGCGAGCGAGCGGGTGAGCGAACAGTTCAATGGCTGAAGGAACCGGAGGCGACGTATCACAATATCACGTCGCGCACACAGTAGACAGTGATACAACCCGCCGCGTCGCGACGCGGCTCTTATCGCTGCCGCGCGTACATAACACATGCATGTGCACGCGACGCGCGACGCATGCACCCGAGAGAGCTCGCGTCGTAACGTTTGTAAGGCCTGAATTAGGCTGGAATTATGCCCGTGTCACACTACGCATTGAAGACTGAAAATTGCGAAGATCGAGATTTAGAATTCAGCCAATTAGAACGAAACGGATTAAAATTAAAACTATCTGATTGGTCGAATTCTAATCCTTAATTCGCAATCCTCAATTTCTAATGTGTAGTGTGACACGGGTATTAGTCTATGTACTGAAGATTGAGATTGAAGATTAAAGATTGAAATTTCATCAATGAGGACAAAGAAATTTTGGCTCTTTTTGTTCTGATTGGTCAAACTTCAATCCCCAATTTTCAGTCTCATTCTTCAATGCGTAGTCTGATTCCGGCCTTGGACTATGTATTGAAGATTGAAATTGAAGATTAAAGATTGAAATTTTACCAATGAAGACAAAGAAATTTTGGCTTCTTTTATTCTGATTGGTCAAACTACAATCTTTCGATCTTCAATCTCATTCTTCAATGCGTACTGGTAATCAGTGAATTAAATATGAGATCCCTAACCTAGCTAATCTTTATTATGTGATCTAACTAACTTTTTTTAGTTCTTAAATTCAATGAATACGATATTGGAAGATTAAAATTAACGTGCAAATGTCAGTATTTTAGTTATATAATGCTCAAATATTCTTTCTTTTTTAGTTGAACTTCACTGATTATCAGTGCCAAGTATGCCACTAGGTATTCACTGATTCAGATTTAGAGAGTATATTTAAGTCTGTCTTAAATACAGTCTTAAGCTATCATGAACCAATCAGAGGCCGGTATTCATAGTCAGATCTGATATTCAAGATCGTCTTAAGTACAGTCTTAAGATGTCATGAACCAATAAGAGAGCCGTATTAGCATCTTAAGACATTATTTAAGACGATTCTAAAATAAGAACGAACTATGAATATCGCCCTATGATTGGTTTGACTTCTTAAGATTGTATTTAAGACGGTCTTAAAATAAGAACGGATGAATATCGCCTTTAATACTGCTATTGTATTATTATAAGCAATTTTATATCCAGCATCATATCTTATCTGCATATTAATTATTTTGATTTATATGCTTAATTGCTTTTATTTTTCGTACTAAACTTGTAACGAAATTTTATTTTTTTCCAAAAATTCAAATTAGACATTCCACTGTTAAATTTACTAGTTTATTATTTACTTATAAGTGCATACATTATTATGGACGTTGTTTACTTTGAAACTAACCACCATTTTGATACACACGTGGAGAGAAAAAATTTGCTATGAACGCTAATCCTATGCCATATCGCAAATTATTTGCAGGTGTAGCAAATATTTAATCTTTCTTGTACTCATTACAAAAATTATTTGCAACGAATGCAGAATATTTGTCAAATACGCAAATTTGTTTGCTACAAATAGCAAGCAAATTTGATGATGCCTTAAATTTTGCAATCCCTTTGCATTATAGCAAAATTATTTTTCTCAATGCATGGAAGTTAAAAATAATAAATATTTAACTCAAGAGACTGGGTCGTCATTGCTTCTTTGATATCTAACAGTGTAGCTAATATCTAGACATATATACAGAAAGGGTAGTTTTACTGAAATATTTAAAAAATTAACTAGATACACAGATCTGAAAACTTGTTGGCTCATCAAAATAATTATGTCAAAGTGATGAGCACACTGAAAGAAAAGATTGGCTGCTGCAGCAAATTAGATGGTAAAATATGGCATAGCATTTTTAATTGATTGCAACAGCCAATTTTTGATTGCTGCAGCCAATTGTTGGTTGTGTTAGCCTATCCGCAATGTCAGTATAGAATTTTGATTGGTTAACGCAACCAAAAATTGGTTGCTACAGCCAATTAAAAATGCTATGCCATATTTAACTATTTAATTTGCTGCAATAACCAATCTTTTCTTTCAATGCAGTGCTGCAAGAAGTTTTGACAATTTATCAACCAGTTTGAGCATTCTATATAATTAGATGGCTCAACAAAATTGTTTTCAGCTAAATTTTTAGAACCATTTTTTTCGTACGTGCTTTCAGGGATGTCTCTGGGATGTATATCATAAGCTCGAGATGCACGATCGGCCGCATCAAATCGTTTAATTCCGATGTGTTCGGCCGGCATCGCGGAATATAGTAAGTGAGAAATTATGCTGTGCGTATCAGTCGGTCGTTGCATAATGGTTAAAAACGATGAGATATAGAGAGCCGAGAGCGGCGATACGATTATGTAAGAAGACAAACCAGTTGTCGAGAGCTCGCGAAAATGTAATTTTCACGCGCGGAAAATTTTATAGTTGTCGCGTGGGCGGTGTTTTTATTTCTAACAAGTTGTTATCTCGTGGATCTATCGCATTCGAGTAATACACCTTGGAGGAACCTCGGTTTCCCTGGTGATGTTGTCTCTACCTTTTTTTTTAAAGGACTGATCGATATACTCTTTCTTTGGCGTGGTGATTCTCAAGCGTTTGTTTACTAACTTGACTCGGTCTCTTAAAAAGATAATTAGCGTTATATTCTGCGTCTGTTACATCGACCGATTACATAACGGATAATTCAAAGAACGATTGGAGAATGATTCTTTTCATTACAGTGATGATATGGGTGCTTGACCGCCGGTAAATTTCTGCATTCATCATTCATCTCCTGTAATCCTTGTGAGGCTAAATGACAAACTTTAGTGAATTCCGCGTAATTAATCTATCTCTATTATGTAACTTTAATTAAAACCTTTCGTGATTGGTCTATACGGAAAGAATGACTTTGTTGAAGTATCTAAAAATTTAGCTAAATAGAATTGAAAATAATTTTGTTGGATTATGAAAATAATTATATAGGACCCATAAATATAGTTAATTTAAATATAACTAAAATGTTAACATTTTTTGCATCGTCAACGCTTAAGCGTTCTATTAAAAGATTATTAAACATCATAAATTTTAATTATTATTAATTAAATATTTTTACTCCAATAGATTATTTCTAATAAAATAATTTTTTTTAAATTATGTTTTAAGTTATCAAATTATGAAAGTAAAATTTACATAAGCAAAAAGCTTACGTAAATTAAGCAAAACATAAGATAGAGAGAGGCAGAGAAAAATCCATTTATATTACATATATCTGAATCTTTATCTTCAAAGAAAAATAAAATGAATATTTTATGGATATTTTACGAATGTTAAATGTCTAATATTTGCCAAGAATATATAAATGCGGAAAAATTATTATAATATCGCGCTAAAGATGAGGCTAAAGATGATTTGAAAAAAGCCGAAACGTATTCTCTGATACGATTTTCTGATAGTAAATATATTTTTCAAAGAAAATTTTTACGTGCCAATTATAGGATCATTACATTCTTATATTATTCATCCTTTAATTTGCTTTCTCTTTAAGTATTCACAATTTTTTTTACAATCCTTTTACAAATTTTAAATATCTTGTACAATTCGGGAACTACTGGCATTTTCTCTGTCTTTCCGAAAGGATGAAGTTTACTCCAAACTTATCAACGACCGCGTGTAAAGGTTCACATCGCAACGGCAAAGCATACTTTACACACATATCAGTGTGCAAACCGCGAATTGTACTTTCACCGTGAAAGATCGATAGCTCTCTCTCTCTCCCAATAGTCCCGATGTATATCCGCGTGCACAGGGATCCGGATGCGATTTTTTTTCCGGGCGACCAGCGCATTACCTCGAGAAGCAGATTACTTATTCAAGGTTGGTCGAGGAAGCCATCGCCCACGCTGGCAAAGCCTCGCAAGTGTAATCGATGATTCAGTTTTTCAGTCGTCTTGCCGCTTGCTCGCGCGATTCCGCGCGCTCTCTCAGCCGATAGCATTACGTAAAGATTTGCGAGTCGCGACCCGAGCGGACGGTGATCACTTCAATCGTGACCGATTGACAGAGAAATCGTATTATCAAAGACACGGGTATTATATGCCGCGAGTGCACACGCAAAGTGTGATAAACCTGATCTGCCGACATACTCGTACAAAATGTGATCGTGCAGATCTCGCAGTGCTTCGTACGACCGTAGATTCACGAAATAAAGACATGCATTTGAGGCGCATTGTTTCACGGAAAGAATGATTTTGTTGAAGTATCTAAAAATTTATAATAGATGGATATAGATTTGAAAATAATTTTGTTGCATCATCAAAATAATTATGTACACTGGAAAAAAAGTTTGATTGTATTAATTTGGAATTCTTGTTGAAAATGAATAATTCAGAACTTTTTGGTTGAATTTATTATAATTCTTGTTGAGAAAACCAGAATTTTAATTGAAAATGAACGAATCAGAAAAATCTTCTGGTTCCTTCATTTTCAACCAGAAATTTTTCCCAGTGTATAAAACTCATGCATGATGAGCAATGCTGCAAAAGATTTAAACGCTTTAACAATCAGCTTAAACCTCCGAATTTGGGTCTTTTTAGCACAAACAAAATTTCATTGTTTAACACCTTATTTTTATTCAAATTTAAATTTTTATTGAATAAAGATTTTAACATTTAAATTGAAAAACTATTTATTAATATAATAAAGATGATGAAAAGTAAATCTGAATTTTTTTGAAAACTTAGAATTAGAAGTAAAAAATGTGGACTGGATAAAAAAGACCTAGATTGCAGACGAAGAATTAAATAATTATTCTTATTATTAAATAATTAGTCTAATAGTCGTTTTCATCAGTATGGTTTCTGATAAGTTTAAATTCTTTTTCTCTGTTCCCAATTCCCTTTATTCTGCGCAGCCCCTTATAAAATTATTTTCAGACCTATACCTAACTAAATATTTAGATATTTCGGCAAAATCGTTCTTTCCATGTGGAGAACCGTCGACTTTTGATTTTTTTGCTGTGTCAAACAATCGAGCGGTTATACATACAATTGTTATAATTTTTGTTTCTAATCATTACATACGAACAGCTAACAATAGTTTTACAATAGTAAGACGAATGTCACCATTAAAATTTCATGAGATTTTCGCAAAATAAGCTTATATACACCGATATAAATTAAATTGAATATACAATTATTATTTAATGCAGCTTGTTAGAATGTGGACAGTTAATTTTAAGAAAAAAATTAATATAAAATTATATATATAAACAAATATAAATTCGCGCGAACGCGGAAGCAGATTTCGGTGGAAATCGACCGGCATCGTGCGATCCGTCGAGCCAGAATGCGATCGCTCTTAAATCCGCGAGCGATCGGGGTTACTTTACTCGAGCGAGCGCACATACGAGTCGCGGGAGGGGCTGCCTCGGTGGGAAAATGACCGCCGCGCCGTGCTCGAGAATTGCTTTGATATGAGGTAATGCGCGCCGCAAAACACGCAAGAAATATTACGTAACATTTAAACGTGTGTGTATACGTGGCAGCGACCGGCGGCTCGTTGGTATATTTATTAACGAGCGATCGTAGCTGATCGTAGCTGCGGTTTCCGTCATGAAGAAACAGCAGGCCCGATCACTGATTTCCAAACGACCGTAACAGTGAATTCCAATCGGTGACGAAGTTTACAGAGGCAATTAGCTTGATCGCTGCTTGACATGATTTAATATGATATGACAAGGATTCGCGACTGAAAGAAAATACCGACAGAAATCAGCGATTCCGCGTCAGCGGTGCAAATCGAGGCGCGATGACGCTCAATTACAGTAAACGCTGGATCAGCACCGTCTTTTGAAACGTTTGCAGTGTGCTCCCTTTAATTAAGATTTCAAATATTCACAGTTGTTAGAAAACTATGCTAAAGAAAAGTTCGACATTTGTGACTTACGTATAATTACATGGTAAAATAATTATAGTCTGAGGAAGTCCATTTTTATAGTTATTACTAAAATGTATGTAAATATATCATAGTTAGAATCTTGGTTAGGACTGAAAAAAAACTATAATTATAATTCCGATGTGTCTACTGTATATTTATTTGATACATTAAATTATAAACATAACAATTATTATTAATATTATGTCAGTAAGAGCTATAAAAATTGGAATTCCTAATCATAAGTATTTTACCATACAATTATAGTCGAATATCAAATATTTTAAAATAACGGTTTTGCTCAAATATATTTAAGAATTTAACTGTAGATAAATATCTGAAAATAACCTCGTTGGGTCATTAAAATAATTACATACGACGCTCAAATTGGTTGCTAAAATGTCAAAACATTTGCACCATTGCTCTTCATGCTTGAAGTTCCTACGTAACTATTTTGCTAGTCCAATAAAATTAATTTCAGATCTGTATATTTAGCTACATTTTTTAATATTTCAGCAAAGTCATCCTTTCTATGCACTTTTTTCTCAGTGTGAGAATTCATTTAAAATTCACGTAGCTTACATAATTATATATATATAGGGTGTCAAAAAACTGACGATATTTTAAACACAGGTTCTTTGAAACATTTTATACATAAATTGCATTTTTTGGAAATGGTCATTGTGAAGGTACATCCTTAAACGTTATGATAATAAATTTAATACCTTTACACTGATCATTTTATCCATCCCTGAATGCATGAAGTTTTAACTCTTCGTAATTTTTAAGCTCTTCTCATTTGAGAATTATCATAGCTTTAGTATTTTTATATTAGACTTCTCATCTTAACATGTTACAAGAATCTATCTTTAAAATGCTTACCGTCAGTTTTGGAACACCCTGTATAGTATATACATTATACAAATATTTTTATTACATTATTTATTAACGTTTGAAAGATATTAATATGGCTATTGGTTCATGATATCCTAAGACTGTACTTAAGATAGAAAATTAAGTATAAAGATTATTATATAAATATAAGATCTGACTTTAAGTACCGACCTAAATGTCCGGTAAAATGTAGGGAAAGGGTACTGGCTCCAATCGCGAATTACACATAGCTCTGAAAAGGTCAAAGTATTTCAAATGCAAATCACATTAGGCCCGTAAGGGTACTGGCTGGTAAATGCGGGACGTGATTCCTGCAGCCAGCTAGCCGGCCGGCCGGCCGGCCGGTAGGTCCGTTGACGTTCTCTCGCGTGTGGTAATTATCTGCACGTGGAGACGAGAAACTCGCATAGAACGTGAAATGCAATTTTGGTTTCCGCGATGACGCGCGGACAGCCGCTCGTTGCAATTATCGACGTCAGCATAACACGCGTTTGTTTCATTCGCTTTTCCAAGTTGATTACGAGAGAACGATCTGAAATCATTTATTCATTGCAATATACAATCTTGGTTATAAGTATAAATAAAAAAACGGTTTAGCAGAAAAATAATATTTATTTTTGTAACAATTTTAATATTTACTATGCATTCTTTGGCTTTTATTATAACCTTTTCCAAAAAAATGCAATAAATTGAGGGTGTTCTATGCTTATAGCCAAGGAGGCTATATTATATTCTTTATAGTATTTTAGCAGGAAAAAAGCTTTGCAACTGTTGCAAGATTCTTTAATGTGATTGATGTATTTGTATTTAGATTTAAGTGAGGATGCGGATTAAGAACAAGATCAATTATATTCAAATTCGCCCACATTATTGTTATCACTTATAACTTATTGAGAATAAAAATATCGATTCTTGTTGCAAAATACTAGCAAGTATCGTTCTAAACAAGAATGTTATGAACTACCTCCAAGCTGTCCACTGTTTGTTTACATAAGTCTCACCTCGTACAAAAACTTTCAAGTGATAACAATAATGTTCTTAAAGTATGCAGGGCGTTAAATATTCAAGATCTTGAAAATACAAATAACTTCTACTTCTTTAGTCATACATACTCTATATACATATTTCATTTCACAATATATATCTATATATCAAATTTTTTATTTTACTTTATATTATCTTTTTACTTACTTGAATCTTCTCTTTCCATTTCAATTAAGATAAACGTTCCAGTAATAATCGGACCATGGTTGTACAAAACTCTATACTTGTTTATATTATTATTAATCTTTCAAATGCTTTTTTTAATATAATATTATAATTTAATTATATTCTTTAAGTATAATTAAATTATAATGTTATAATAAAAAAAACATTTCAGATTAATAATAATTTCGTATATCTGGACATAGGTATATACATGCCCTTGCACATAAACTATTGAATACTTGCGTAAACTCAATGATGCCTTTGCAGTTGGATAAATTCAACTGTAAACGCGTCAAACACGACAATGCTAAAAGTTACTATAATCTAGTTATTTTTCAAATGACGCGTGCGACAAATGTCGCGTTCATAAGTTTATACCTTAACATCATTTCGCTTTATTTGAAGTTCATCAGTGATATAATGCAAACAGTATTGGTTTTTAAATTAAATTCCAATCTTAAATTATGTGTGTGTGTGTAACACTAGAGCTTCCTGTTAAGGTTGCTACTTTTTAAAATTTCGACATTTTCAGACTACATTTCAACTCATTGTGACATCAAGAAGCTACTAAGACTGAATTTCACGATAGTCAGATTACATTTTTTAAATTCGAATTTTAGAATTCTGAGACCAAAACCGAATTCGGCGACCCTAAAAACCCTTAAAAAATAAAATCTTTAAGTTTCTTTGTTAGAAAGCTCCCGTGGAGAGTTAAAAAATTTTACAATTAAAAAATTTTACAACAGTTGCAAAATTGCGTTTTCTGCTGAACGCAACCAATGTCGACAAGTATCTTTCACGGAACTGCGTCATCTTATACACGGATTCCGCGAACTTTCCTTTCTTTCCGTTCTCCTATCTTTACAAACGAGACGCGAAACGCGTCGGACCGGTTAACGACAGTAGCGTTAATCTAGAAAGCGCGATTTAAATTTACATAACGGAATCATTGCGAATGTTACGTTACGGCCTTGATTGCGTGTATGTACGTGTGTGCGTGTGTGTGCGTGCTTGCACGTTTTGCGTCACAGGTCAAGCGCATAGTGAACATCGAAGGCAGCGAGTCTGGATATCGGTGCACCGCACTTCGGGGCCGGATTACGTAACTGCGCATTGATAAGAAAATAAGCAAGTCGCCTTGACATTGTCGACTTGCAAGCGCGATCCGACAGTTTTTGTCTCCATCCCCTCCCCCGTCCCAAATGCGTTTAATTCAACAGACAGTTTATCAAACGAATGTTACCCACAGCATTTTTCCCGGCATTAATTATCATTTTTAACCTTGCATTTTTAGTTAATTTTTATGCAATAATTTTCCACTTTCAACGTTGCTCTAGTTGATGAATGTTAACGCGAAAAAGTATATAGAATAGAATTTATTTATTCCAATATATATAAACGAAGGAGGGGATTTAGTTTATAAATTTATTACTTCACACACACATCCATCCATTTTTTTGTTTACATTACTATTAATCTAAACTTTGTATTTAGTTAAACTATTTTTCACTACATACATTAAAAAATGAATGTGAGTTAACACTATTTTGTAAAATTATGTTACTCAACATTTGGTAGCTATATTATCAAACTCTTTCTTCAGTGTGAACGTTAAATATAATTCTCATCACGTTGGTGTTGATATAAACGCCATGTGGATTTAAAATCATGGATTTTAAACATCATGAGTATTTATATCAACATGGCGAGAATTATATTTAACATTCACAGTGCTAAATCCACACCCATATTTTTAAAAATGTAGAACATATATACCGAAATCTCCTTTCGTGATTTCTCTCTTCTTTTCAAACTCAGGGAAGCATAAATCTTATTCGATTGACTCCTGAACACAGGTGTACGATCTCCGCATGTTTTCTATGAGAAAGATACTAACGATGTGTTGTCCAATATTAAATCTTTTCTCTGCTATATCATATTTATCTAGACTATCTAGACTATCTCTACTGTAATGTGATGATATAAGCTGCGGTCAAAGTCTCACTACAAATGCTTTGAAGCGTTTGGTTGACTAATTAGAAAAAAGAATTTTACAAATTGATTAATCAAAAATTACTTTAAAGCCTTGACAGTAATCGTAATGTAATAAATATATTAGATTACTATATGCAACATTTTTTTACACATGATTTTATACAATTGTATTAACCGCTGATTATTCGAAATAATAATTATTGTTCGCGATCGAAATAATATTTTCAAAAGAAAATGTTGTTTAATTTCTCTGCGATGGCCTTTTCCAGCATTAATAATACTTTAAAGCCCCATCATCCCGGGCACACAGGTGGACGAAGGGCTGTTTTTGTGATTCGTCGATGCGACGGTGATAGGGGACGTCATCGGCAAGGTATAATCTGTCAAGCACAGGCGCTGATGATGTTTATATAATCACGTGGTTAAATTGTTGCACACTGCGTTGTCCGTATGATTACATAACTAGAATTCAATCATATTCTCACGAGAAACGGGCAAATGTGTTACCGCTATAAAGTGTTCACTGCGCATCGCGCTTAAGGGGAAACTTTACGTTTTCCTACCGGAACTTGAGAAAAGCTCCGTGTTGGCCAAAGCCGCATTAATCTTTTCATAAGAATTTCATAATTGGCTTGTCGAAGTATATGTGTTTATTCTCTTTTTTGCAGATACCGGTACTATGAGGTCGCACGAATGGATGCGTGAGACATCCCGAAGCAGATTCGAAGGTATATGATCGTCATACTTGATATTTTCAATCTTCGTTTTATTTTAATAAATTGACGTCTTATAAAAAAGATATTATAAAAAATATAAAAACAAAAAGAATATTTTTTCGTTGAATCGATCCGGTTAAAAGTTTAATCGTCAGGCATCTATATATTATTTTCTATTCTATACATAAAAAGTTAGAGAAATCCTCTTACGATTACAAGTGGAACATCGATTTTGTGCTCAAGGGCGCAGATGCTCGTTACGATGCGACAATGGAGGATATATAACATTCTAACAAGCGCTTAGTGCACCTGACATAACTCTTATACCTCGTTATTGCGCTGGCATTGTGCAGCGGGTTGATATTATTCCAGGAAGCGCAATATTTATTTCTTAAGGCGTAATTTCCATATCGCGACAGGCAAATAATGCTAGATTGCTAGAATGCTAGATTCATGAATAAATGCTGTCCACTTAATTATGCATACCTATACGTCGATTGAATTGATTCGATTTTTTCCGGTTGTCAAAGTCACCCCTGCGCAAATTATACGTCGCGGCGGGCAACCGGATCTTCCACACCGGTACTTTTCTTTTATTTACACAGAAAGAACGGTTTCGTTCGAAGTATCTAAAAATATCTGAAGTATTTTTACAAATTTAGCTAGATCTGAAAATAATTTTGTTGCATTACATTAAGAAAAGTTACTTGTTAAAAATGAACGACCAGAAGATTCTGATCATATCAATAAAAATTCTAACTTTCTCAACTAGAATTATAACAGATTGAATCAGAAAATTTTGATTCCATTTTCAAGAAGAATTGCAATTAATGCAATCATATTCTTTTTCCAGTGTATGAAAATAATGATGTAGGATATTCAAACTGGTTGCTAGAATGTCAAAACTTTTTATAGCATGGCTTATTATGCTTGAGTTTCCTACATAATTATTTAGATGATCCGACAAAATTATTTCCATTTAAGATAATATTCCTATTAATGTGCCTTTTAGCCAACTTGCTTATTACTGAATTAATTATTAAATATTGTAGCGTTTAATTTTATCTGCTTGCAATCAATATCGGTTTTTCAACTATTTCTTTTTCTTATAATATTTCTTTAATCTAAAAAATATTATTGTAATACTTTATAATGTTTTTGACAAAAATAAAAAATGTTTTTGTCCCTATTAGTGAGTCTTCCAAGTGGCGATGGCCCTATTAATATATGCTTCCAATTTGTGTGCCTATCCATATTTGATTCATTTTAATAAATAGTTACTAAAACAGGTAATAAATTTAAGCTAATTGTTTAAGTTAATATTACATAAATAATTATTTTAATTATATTTATTTCAATGTACACTTATAACACAACGTTTTCAGCTCAAATACAGAGCACATTAATAGAGACGAGCTTAAAATCTTGCGGTACGTATTACTAGATTCACATAAATTCCTCATATCTTTTGAAAAATATTTAAAATATTTTAATACTCAAAAAATAAAATATTATCTTCGGTATCGTATGCATTAATAATTTAACTTAACAAAAAAAAATATTTTTTCTTATTTATTCGTGCTAGTTTTCTTTATGACTTATCGAAATACAAAAGCATACTAATAGGGACAGTTACCTTAGCTAAATTTTTAGATATTTCAACAAAATCGTTCTTTCTGTGTATCTTATAAAATATCGCCAGCCTCTTTTTGTTGTGTTATTATTGAATACTAATTTACTTCTTAATTCGCTATCCTGTCCATTTGAGCGTAAAGTTTATTCGCCCTGCTCATTTCGCGTCTTGAGGCATAAACGTCGCGGAAAACAAGCGTCCAATTATAAAAATTTGCGCGACGGGCGAATCAATTAAGATGTAATAATTCGACGCTCTCTGACGATGATTTGCTTGCAGGCATTGGTACGTTCCAGCCAAATGAATGGACGCGTGGACGGGCTCGATACGAATCTAAAGGTAAGTTAGCATCGCCATTCCGTTGATTGCTTTTAACGACTTAATTTTCAAACAAACCCTAGCAGAATACAAGTCATCGTGACATCAAAATGACGGTTAAAATTGCTCCAAAATGATTACTGAAAATCACTTTTTAATTTATTTTAACATCATTTTGGCGTTATTGACTTATTGTTCTATTTGAAAACTGACATGCTTTTTGCTGATCGACAGCACGGTGAAGGATGGTTGTCGAGGGAAAGATAATAAGAGTAAGATGACGTCGCTGCCGGCTGGATGTTACAGCGGCAAGATGACACAATAATTATAGTTATTTCTGCGAAAGTATTATGTTACGGGAGGAGGATCAGTGTCAGCTTACCAATCAATGTTGAAAAACGAATTCCAAAATCGGTGGTCAGTTCGGAATTCGAGGATATAACCGACATTCTCCGCGGCGATAACCAACGAGTAAATTGATACTCGATATACTCGAGAGGAGTGCGAAGACATGCCTGAGTCTGATCCCAGTTGTGTCTGGCGCGTAAATGTTAATAACGTTACGTCGATCAATTACGCCCATCCCCACGATTTCTTAATCGTCGCTTGATTAATAGTTGCGAAGTACATAATAAGATGATTCAGTTGCGATATGGATATTATTGTAATCGTGTTTTTTTATTCGAGACATTGAGAGTTTAATGAATATGTAATGAAGTAATTATGTGTCTAATAATAAACACTATTATAGAAATTGTGCACGGAAAGAATGATTTTGCTGAAGTATTTAAATATTTAATTAGATATGTACTGTTAAATTCATAGTGTCGAATTATACTAATTTACCTATGTTATTTTTATAAATCATTTTTATATTTCATCATTATTAATATCACTGATCAACATGATATTGATTTAACTATAAAATTTAATTTATTATTTACTAAAATACTGTTTTAAAATAAATAGTGTTCATATTAATATGAACGCTGTTTATTTTGAAATTATAAAAATGGAATAATTTACATTTTAACTACATGAAAGTTAAAAATAACAAAATGTTATTTAATTTAAGGGATTGGGTTACCATTTCTCTTTTGATACTCAAGTTGATTGTTAAAATTTTAAAACTTTTTAACGCTCATGTTTGAGTTTCCTACATACATTTTGATAATCTAATACAATTATTTCTAAATCTGTATTTTTAGATATTTCCGCAAAATCGTTAATTCTTTCTGCGTGAGATTCATTTTTTTTCCTTGAGGAAGAAAACATATTGAGATGTATTGTAATTAATGTTTAAAAAAACAACTCTCAAAGTTTTGTGTACAGCATGCACAATTGATACGAATGTCGTACTTTCAGACGTATTTACGATCTACAGTGAGTGCAAAAAGTATTCGTACACTCAGAGAAAAAATTTTGTTATAGGAACAAATTAAGGGAAAGCAAATGTGATATTTGTTAAAAAAACAATCGATTTGTTACGATTGCAAGTTAATTCGTCAATGTAACAAATAATCAATAGTATCGCTAGTAAATAAGAAGCTCATATATATGTAAAAGTCATAGACGGTTGCAGGGTCTCAAATCGTAAGAAATTGACTAATTCTTGTCAAGTATTCTCCCTATATTTGACTGTGCTTGGTTGGTTTCCTACGACTTAAGACTCCATGGTCATCTAGGAATTCTATGTAAACGAGCTAAAGTCTATCCAAAAGATAGGTTAGATTCTATATAGTTTGTTTCTGTTATTAATAATTAGTTGGTATAGCAGACTAGCAGCAATCACAACAACATAATTTGTTGTTACATATTTATCGATCAGTGTAGATAGAAAATATTTTTTAACAAAACTATTTTTAAAAAGTAAATATTATCCAGCGAGAACTGGGTCATCGAATTGATGTCGAATTGATATAAATACAATGATTTCAACATCAATTTGATATTGATTCGATGTTTAATTAATAATCATTTCTTATTGGATAATTATCAATTTATTCATAAAGAATAAAATAAACTGTATGTTTCTTAAAGTTATATATATTTCTTAAAATTATATAATAAAAAGATGTGTATTAACCCTTATCGTACCATCTACAATTTGGTGCCTCATCCATACCATCAAAAGTCACTTCAAATCTCTTCGTTTTTTCACCTCTTCAAAATAATTTTAAAAATCTCTAAAAATTCACCAACATACTTTCAACTTTCTAGAATAAATATTGACTCTTTATTTTGGAAAATAATTAAATGTAGTATATAATTTATAATTACCGAAAGACTCAAAGAAACTTGCACGAACAGGAATCGCTCGGTCACTAATTACCCATATTAGTACGGTAAGGGTTAATTGTACAAAATATATCATCTGAAAAATAAGCGAAAATAAAAAATTGTATTGTTTGGATGCTCAAAAAGTATTCGTACAGTCGCTTCTAAAATCAAGAATATAGGCGAAGCTCATTTGTGAATCTAACCTATCTTTTGGATAGACTTTAGCTCGTTTACATAGAATTCGTAGATGATCGTGGAGTCTTAAGTCGTAGG
>NW_017300311.1:255115-270223 GCF_001594075.2 Trachymyrmex cornetzi
TATATATATAAAATTGATTATTTATTACATTGACAAATTAATTTGCAGTCGTAACAAATCGATTGTTTTTTTAACAAATATCACATTTGCTTTCCCTTGATTTGTTCCTATAACAAAATCTCAGTATATATCATGTTTCATCGAACGACGCATATGTCGAAAATGCGTCATGCTAGGTAAAAGAAGAATATCGCGTGTTTTATTTCGTCAACATGCAGCAAGCGTTAACAAAGGTCAAAGATCGTTATTGAAAACGCCAATAATCTTATGGATAAACGCGTACACAGGGAAGGAGTGCTATGGAATCACTGTAAATTAATCGACCTGGGGAGCCGGATCCCCAGGTACTGAAAAATCACGCTAATGAGTGGACGAGGGAGATTTGGCAGAGGGAAGTGATAGGGGAAGACCGAAGCGAGCTGTGGTCACTTCAAACGTCAATGCCGATCGTAAACCGGGCCTGTATCACACAAAAGCGTATTGACGATAATAATTAACGCTCCGTTACAAACGACCTCGGATGTACAGATGCGCGCGGTCGAGGTAGGCTTAGCTCGTGTAATTAGCGCTAATTAATACAGTGCAATCGGCTTGGTCGCGGAATCTCGGCGACACGGATTTAAGGGGCGAAAAACGCGATTAAGTAGAACACATTGGGGGTCCACAAACGTGAGTGTCTGCGTTTTTCATCGATCGCCAATCTGAAACTGACGCGACTTCTCTACTCTCAAAACGCACACAGGCTATCAAATCAATTCGGCAATCTTTCCGCGATCGTTCGGTAGTTATCACGGTTTGAAGAGTTACGAATAAATAATCACGTAATTCTACAACTTAGTCGAATTCTACAGGAACAGCAGTTCTGCAACTGTTGTAAAATTCTTTAATATGATTTTTATATTTAGATCCAGTGTGAAAAATTAAGGACAAGAACTAATCATATACAGAAAGAATGATTTTGCTGAAGTTATATCTAAAAATTTAGATGCAAATTTGAAAATAATTTTGTTTTGACCATCAAAATAATCACGTAAGATGCTCAAGTTGGTTGTCGGAATGTCAAAACTTTTTACAACATTGTCATCAACGCTTAAGAGTTCTATATAATTATTTTAATAATCCAACAAAATTATTTTCAGGTATCTAGCTAAATTTTTAGACATTTCAGCAAAATCATTCTTTTCTATTATATTTCCTGATATCAAATACCCTTGATCGTGTGTGATGTAAATCCTTTTCTTTAGGTTTAAAGAGAAAACATCGATTAAAGAATGACGACTGTGATTGATAGAACTGTAATCATCGACGGCCGCGTAGCGTAGACAATTAATAGCTCACAAAATGAAAGCGATATTAAAAATTTCTTACAGCCACCTGCACCGTACAGTGACAGCTATTATTATTGCGATACTGAGCGAATTGCGCGCAAAGGTAAACCGGTTAACCGAAGGCTAACAGTTCAAGTGTCTATATAAAGTAAGGAATTAACATGAAAATGCGTTATAAAGAAAAATTGAGTGGGAAGAAATTCACCAGCCGTTCGCTTTGTGCCTCTTCCAGAATGTGATATTAAAATGCTGGCGCCATGTGATTGCGTTATATATTAACAAAGTTATGTAAGGCATGAGGATAGCGTTAATTAGTTGGCTTTAAATGCGTGTATATATTGTTACGTATAATACGATGAAACGTACGTTAGTTAATTCTACGATGGCACGAAGCAAATGATTCATCGAGCAAAATTAAATAACTCATACATTTTTTAGATGTACTTTATACATAAAATTTATATTATATTTGCGTTTATTTTATTTAAAATAGATTTTTCTTTGAGTCTTGCTGAGACACTACAAATTCATGGAAATGCAAGGTAAACTCAAAATTAAAAAAAAATTTTTTTAAATGGAAAGCATATGTTTTTAAATTACGTGTTGAAAGTCACGTCGCGCAGCGATTGATTGAGCCATCAAACCCATGATTTCTTAACACAGGCATAAACAGATAGCAGGATTACAAGATATAGTTTTCAGACTTGCACGCGCAAATTTGCAGCGAGTGGCTGTAATGACATGTTTCTTCTATCATTGATTATTACTTTTTTATTATTTAATTACTTTAATAAATCCGATAATTTAATTTTTTATAAGCTATGACAACCTAATTTATGGTTTACGTTGGCAGTGGCAAATATCGTTACATGCTTTTAATAGATTCCCTTGCAAGGCTCAATCGATCTTTTTCTTCTTGACGTCACGCCTTTATGTCGAATCTGAGAATCTTGTTTGCGTATTGTATATATAACCGTATAAATCTTAAGTTGGTTAGCGACGATTTATTGTACGTCAGCTTCAGAAAACAAATGCCGAGCGTGAAGTTCATTCTGAGAATGAAATATGAAACTTTAATTTCGCGAATGAAGATCAACCTTCGCTTTCGTATACACATTTTCCTCGTACGGATTTACTTTGTTACACTGAAAGAAAAGTGTTCGTTCTTGTATTTTTTACTATAATTACATGATAAAATAATTATAGTTAAGAGCTCCGTTTTCATAGTTATTACTGCTATATATTAGTAATAATTATATTTATATAGTTCTTATACATACAAAAATTATATAATCGTTTTCGATGCCTGAATTGTATATTTTTTGTTGAAATAAAATATAATGGCAATTATTAAAATTGAATATATTTTTCTCGTAGTGTATAACTATAATTATCACTAACTAATTACTAAATAATAACTGATAATTATAAAAATAGAGTTCCTAATCATAATTATTTGACTGTACAATTATAATCACAAACATCAAACACTTTTCTCTCACAAGCAGTGTCTAAACATTCAATTAGATACTTTTTTACTTCGCGATTCATCCAGCAATTAAGAAAGGAATCGTGACAGAGAATTCTCGCGACGCATCCTCCCCGTCGCGATGTGGGGGTGGCTCGGGTACACGACTTGACGTCGCGGAGGCGATTCCGCGGCGCAGGGCGGTTTTAGTCACTCCCACCTGTGACAGACCACGTGGTATCCACCACCGCACCCCAGTGCACTCAACAGCATCGCTACCGACGACGAGTATACGTCCTCTCTACCACCGTCACCACCGTCGTCGGCGGAGGTGCCTCCTCCACTACCACCACCGCCGCTACCACCGCCACCACCGTCACCGTCGCCAGCACCACCGTCATCATCACCCACCCGCGTTCTCAGTGTCAAGTGGACGACGCGTCTGTCGACGAGTGCGTTGTCTACCGCGCGAGTTCGAGAGAGGAGAGACCTTCTCCTGTGATTACAGCCTCGCTACCGATCGACATCGCGCGTCCTGAAATTATCGTGATTCTCGTAATCTCTCAATGCCGACTAACGGGGGAAGCTAGGACGACGACAGTTTCTCTTTTTTTTTCCTTCCTTCGTCAGTTAGCAGTCCGCTTGGCATCACGTGCTGGCCACCGTCTCGCGGGAGCTCGCGACACGCGACTCGTGTAGACGGTGGTACTGAACGGCCGGCACGACCTCGTCGTCGCCGTCGAGGAGGCCCAACCCTCGAAGCACGAGGGCATCGCCCGCCAAGAGGGAAGGCGACAGGCCTTCTGGCCTCTTCGCGAGGATGTCGCCGCCTCCTCGTCGTCGGCGACGACGTGGATGTACGCGCTTTTCGGTAAGGGGATTCTCCGCGATGACGCGCGAATGCTCGTGATGTGCGAAATAGCGTCGCAATCTTTTTCATCGAGACGTCGGAAAAATTATTTTGATCTGCGTATGGTTTAGTATATACACTAAAAGGCTGATAATAACTGCCAAATGTTGAATGAAATAATGCCAATCAAATGTTCGGTTAATATAAACTATAATTTTTTATTTTCTTAATATTTAGTAAACAGTATGTTAACCGAACTTTTGATTGGAACTATTTTACTCAACATTTGGTAGCTATTTTTTCTCAGTATATTTTAGGATTATTCGTCTACATAATTTTTGCAAAAGAAGAAATCAATCTAATACAGAACATCGTTGTGCAATTTTTATAATTACTTTATACATTTTGTTTCATGGTATTAAATTACACGTGAGATTTATGTCCATTTCTACCAATGTGGATTAACTTTAATATTGGTTTAATTAATTTTTTTTTAATTTTTAGAATTGTAGAAAGATAAAAAGTAAGTTAAACCGACATTAAAGTTAATTTTCATTGATGTAAATGGACATTAATTGAATATAACTTCTTCGTCAACGTCTTTTTAGACAGTATACGTATTGCTTTTCGTATTTTTAAATCACTCTCAGTAGGTAATTTAATAAGCTATAATTTATCTACAAAAGTCAGTATGTAATTTAATAAGCTATAATTTATCTACAAAAATAATAAATTACAAACTGTGGATTCAATAGTGATTTTTAAACAGAGTTGGTTAAAGTGTTTTCTTTTAGTTGAAAAAGTGTTTTTTTATTATTGGTTTCTTTTAATTGAAGAACTTGTGTTATAGAGTGACATATTGTGCTGTTCATCCATCAGATACATTTTCCATCAATTATTTCAATCACTGGAATATTCTTCTTAGTTCAGGTACTGTTTTCTTTTCCATTGTCACATTGAAGTAAAATTCGTATTCATACTAGTCTTATCGTGTCGATTCCTTTATTTGGATCACAAAGGATATTTTTCTCTGAAGCTCTGTCTTCTGTTTCTGATCTTTGAATTCCTCATCCATTCAGATAACTTTGATTTAACGACACTGTTTTACTGATGGTAAAGTATTATATTTTTCAACATCGAAAATCGCGACAGGTGTCATCGTTGTGTCCATTATTATATCGATCATTATGCCAGTGACATCATTATTGCTATTTCCATTGATAAAGGCTCGACGAAGCACGGTTATCGAAGGTCGTGCGCGCACGACGTTGTTGCAGCTCCTAGGTAATGTCATTGTCACTATTATCTCAATCGTCAGCGTCACGCGATTGCATTCTGAATAATTTTTTTACACGTCATCGAACGCACCGAGGTCTCCTTCGGAGAGCATTCGTTGTTTACACGGTGATAAAACATATAGATCTTTGTCGTACACGGAAAGAACAATTTTGCGGAAATATCTAAAAATTTAGTTACCCAATCACGAACATAAGTCATCATGACATCAAAATGGCTCCAAAATGATTATTAAAAGTCACTTTTGGATCAATTACGATTTATTTTAACGTCATTTTAACTTATCGTGATTTGTGGTTCTACTTGGATAGATACAGATCTGAAAATAATTTTGTTGAACTATCAAAATAATTATATAAGAAACTCAAGGATAATACTACAAAAAGTTTTGATATTCAACAAACTTGATTGTCTTACAGAATTATTTTTCAATCTATATCTAGTTAAATTTTTAGCAAAATTATCTTTTCCGTATAGTTTTATGTAACACTATCACTTAGATCAATTTTCACAATATATTTCACAATATAAAGTTACCTAACTAAGGATTAAAGGTTAACAGGAAATTCATTCATAAATTTCATTGATAAATCTCCTGGTAACCTTTAATCTTTAGATTAGACGAAATTCCATCAACTACCGTAGGTATCTCGTTCATAACAGAACAAAAAATTCCAACTTGTACTGACACTTTCATAAGACGAGAGAATTATTTTAATTATAGAAAAGCTACTCATAAGAGTTCACTTACCTGCGAAAATTATTATTAAATTGCGAAAGATAATACATTGCACGTCTATCGAGACTTGATGAAGAAGTCACATGCATGTTTATCTATGATTATCTAAAATGATTATTTAAAATAAATACGCGCGGTTATTATGATTTTATTACCATAATTTTGCCGGTATTTATAAAAGCAACATGGGAAAATTACGTGAAAGGATTCGCATTTAGTAATACCGCGGAGATACTGTCTGAACAGAGATATGGACGTTTGAAATATTATCCCATAGAAAAGTATCTTTTTCTATCACGGATGGCTCATGCATTCGACACTCCGGAATTGGTTTCTGAAACTTAAACGTCCAAGACGAGCCCTTCTCCGGAGAACATTCCTTCTGTTTGCAAGTACCGTCGTCGCTGTCTATATATCGCTAACGTGCGTTACACCGTGAAGCGAAATGTCATAAAAATGCGGAATTGCCTGGCAGGCAGCGGCACGAGGTAGCAATTAATGCGCGTTGAAGGCGAATGATTCGCTATGGGTTTGTGTTTGATTGATTACCGATTTCGTCGTTCGCCCGTATATTCTTGCCGATCTAGAGCCGATCTTGCGTAAACATCCTTTGTGAGCCTTCTGCAATGCTGGATGGGCGATGTATAGACTGACACGTGCAAAATTTCTTGAACGGAGAAAATATACACGGAAAGAACGATTTTTCTGAAGTATTTAAAAATTTATCCATAGATACACACAACAACAGATCTGAAATTAGTTTATTGGATCATCAAAAGAATTATGTATTTAAACATAACGAACAATGTTGGACGAAAAGAACAGTTTTGACAGAATAAATCTAATTTAGTTAGCTACAGATTTAAAAATAATTTTGTTGGACTATTGAAATAATTACACAGAATGCTCAAATATGATAAGCAATGGAAAATATTTTAACATTCTAGCAACTTCTTGAACATCTTATATGTAATTATTTTGATTCAAAATTATTTTCAGATCTGTATTTTTCAGAGCTAAATTTTTTACCCCGACGTCTCTCTCTGTTTGGGCCTAATAAAAAAATGTAATTTATTTTCTTACTAATATTTTATTTAAGAACTTTTTTTGTATTTGATGACTTCGTCTATTAATGTCAGATATTTTTTTCTGAAAATTTGTTATTTTGAAGACTAGTGGGATTAAATATTACAACAAAACCATTTTTTCCATATACAGGGTGTTCCAAAATTTGCGCCCGCGAAATACAAGACATGATACTTTATGCTAAAACAAATAACTTTTTCTTTTAACGAAATTGCGTCCGATAAATAATTTTTGCGCTTATTTGTTGACTTCAACTTGCTCTCCTGCAAAAACTACTTATCGGACGCAATTTTGCTAAAGGAAAAAGTTGTTTTTTGTGCTAAAACGAAAAACTTTTTCCTGTAGTAAAATTACCTTCGATAAATAATTTTTGCGTTTACTCGTACAACTTCAACCTGCTCTCCTGTAAAATTACTAATTAGACGCAATTTTGCAAAAAGAATAAGTTGTTTCTTTTAGCATAAAAAGTATTACGTTTTGTACTTCGCGGGCGCGAATTTTGAAACACTCTGTTAATAACTCCGGAGACATCAATGACATTCTCATTTTGTTATGTTGATTTATTTTAGGCCTAGACTTTTGGCATGACGTTAAAAATTCGCGATAAAGATTGCGAATTGCTCTTCCCGCGACATTCTAGAAAAGGATACATGCCTTTCTCTTTTTTTCCCCCGTTATTGGGTAATTATTAATATAATACTCTACGTCGGCGGTAGTTAACACGCATTCCAAAGTCGCGCGATGTCTGATGATACGTGTTCAACCGCACTCACAATCGCGTCGTGACATTGGCGTGCTGTCATCACTCAAGGCCGAAGATTGCATTACGCACATGCGACATATTTGTTCCGTCTACTTCCTTATGCGACATTACGACATGGTGCGTTGCTCTTTGCGAGTTCACGAAATTAAATTATAAGATTGATCATCATCGCATGTCATTAGTGAAGGAAAGAAAATCTCAGTCTGAGGCCCAGTTTCACAATTCACGGTTAACTTTTAATCGAGGTTCAACTTATTTATTATCTCCAATTCTAAAATTGGAAAGAGATACTGAATGAGTTAAACCTCGGTTAAGAGTTAACCGTAAGTTGTGTGAATGATCTCCGTATTTTTAGTTCCCAACGCTTTTTGCGGTTGCAACTATTGCGGTGCCCTTCGTCTTTGACGAGGAAACTGCACACGAAAGAACGATTTTGTCAAAATATCTAAACATTCAGCTAGATACAAATCTGAAAATAATTTTCTTGAATCAAAGTAATTATGTAGGACGCTCAAGCTGGTTGCTAGAATTTCATCAAATTTTTTTGTAGCATTGTTTATCTTGCATAATTATTTAGATGGTTTAAAATTATTTTGAGATCAATATGTAGCTAAATTTTAAGTATTTCAACAAAATTGTTCTTTTCGCGTGCAAGTCGTAGCCGATACTCTGGAAATTAATCGGCCGTTTAAAATGAGGGACTACTGGCGTGAAAAGTTACACTTTGCGTGGGTTCATACAAGTAGATAATTATGCCTTAGCTTCCGGATAATTGTCCGTCAATAGTGCCATATTTTACATTGCGCAAAGTTACCGCAAATTATCACACGTCAAGTCAATATACTTATATACGCAGTCGTAATTTTCCAGGCCTAAACAGAACACAATTAAGTCATTATGATACCAAAATAGCGTCAAAATGACTCCAAAATAATTACTTAAAATTACTTTTCAGTCAGTTACGGTTTATTCTAACGTTATTCCGATGACGTCATTTGACGTCATTTTGATGTCGTTTGACATCATCGTGATTTTGTTGTTCTGTTTGGAGCGTGGAAGGTTTGCAAGAAGAATATCACCCAAAAGTCGTTTATTAATAAATTCTCCTGCTAAAAATTTATTTCGATCGCGAAGTTTATCTCTCAATTCGAGACCGGTTCCGAAGTTAGTTTGGTGAGGATAATAAGGGAAACTTTCGCACGTCACGAGCGTTTTCGTGCGCGTCCTTTGATGGGAATCCTCCAGTGGCGAATCGCTCTGTCGTTCTTCAGACGAAGGTGGTCTACTGCCGGACACCAGCAGCGACGGCGTCGTCGAGAATGATGACGCGGTGGTCGCCGCAGGCGATGGCGCCTGCGTGAATGATCGCATGTTGCCCTATCATCAACATCAACATCAGCAACATTCCCATCAGCAGCAGCAACAACGTCATCATCATCAACTGCAGCAACAGCAGCAGCACCCGTCGGCGGAGTCCGAACTGGACGATCTTCTGCGATTCCGCGGTACCGGGACTACGACCGGACAGGAACAGGAAGAGATGGTGGCGCAAGAAATGGCACAGGGCTACACCCAGCTCCTACATTCGGCAGCGGCGGTGCCGGCCCAGGAGACGCAGGAATACATCTCGCTGCAGGAGCTACAGCCGCGTATTCACCATCAAGAGCATCACCGCACCGTGCACGACACCTGCACGCAATTGGCCACGTCCGCCTCGCAACTCTATCATCAGCATCATCAACATCAACAGCAGCGAAGCGGTAGACAGCAACAGCAACAGCAACAGCAACATCGACGAGATTATTATAATCTCTCATCCGTGCAGGAGTAAGTTTGGTTGTCCCGCTAGTTGCGTGTTCGTCGTCACGAAATAATTAAGATAGAGGATCTTAATTAATGCAATATCGACGAAACATGTTTTTACATCAACCCGTGTCGCAAATGGTCCCCAAATGTACTGCGAAAATTTTAAAGAAGGTAAAAAAGAAGAGACAAATTTAGAAAGAAATAAAAGGATGAGTGAAATGTAAATTAAAAACTCAAAAATTTTCTAAATTATATTATATTAAAAATTAAATTTTTCAGAAAAGGGGAAAAGTTTCAACTTAACAGAGCATTGCTGACAAATCAAATAATATTGCAAGAAGAACACTCTTCCAAAGGACTTTTTTAATATACTTTTTGACTTTGTATTTAGATGTTTCAAAATTTAATATTTGAAAATATGCCATATCCATTAATTTTGAGAGACTGTTTCACTCCTTAAATACTGAGAATGGGCCGATATAAAAAAATACGTGTCTTTTAGATTTTGTGTTTGACATATTTCAAGAAGAATCGAATCGAACAATGACAAGTCTCTTGTAAGTCATCCTCAGCCGTAAATATGATATTAATGCGTAAAAAAAATAAGTAATAAGAAAAATAAGACAAAATAGTAAATTAATTGTAGAAATAAGACATTGAAATAAATAAGAAGAACAACAAGAAACAGGTGCATAACAAATATTATTCATGAAATTAAGTATGATAGATAAAAAAGAATGACATTTTCCTGAAGACGAATCAATCCAAAAGAAGTGATGTCCAGATTTTCGTTCCTACGAGATTTAATTAATTTTTTTCATATTATTTATTTTTTATGCAGTGATTAGTATTATATTTACGGATGAGGATGATTTATTAGTTGAAAAACGTTGCTCCATGCGATGTTGCCTCTGCGATGTTGGATTAAATAAATATTCAGAGATGATCGAATTATATAATTATTTACTCTTAAAAACGGAACTACGCTGCTATGTTGTTTTATGCGATACAACGTTATTTATATCACATTGTGTGCAACAACAATCAATAAGCTTCTCGGCATAATCTGCTGGAATCGGCTTTGGAATTATGACCGGTGCTGTCAATACCGAGTTATCGAGTCAGTAATACCTCGGAAATCACTCGAAAACTGGTTATTCGTGTATCCAGTATCTAAATGATATCTGGACCCGTTACTCAGGTAAATTAATTAGTAAAAAGAAAAAAACACAGTTCACATTCACGTAATTATTCTAATAATAATAGGCAATATTAAATGGCATGTCGCGTAATCGAATTTGCAATGAAATTTGTTTTTTACGTATAAATTTACAAACGTGTGTGTAAAACAAAAGGCGAAGCGAAGGACAATGTCAGTCATTGCTAGTTCAGCATTTACGCTCTAACGGATCTAAATAGCGTACATCCATAATAATTCATTAACGGCATTGCGAGCAAAACGTACCAATGTCATTTACACGGGATGTTTATTTCTACTAATGTGGATTAATTTCGTACAAAAAGAAGTTTTGCCCTTTTTAGTACCTAAAAATTTAGTCAGATACAGATGTGAAAATAATTTTGTTGAATCATAAAAATAATTATGTATAGAAACAAGATGAATGTTTCAATAAATTTTGACAAACTAACAATCATCTTGAGTTCTTCGCTTCGCCTTTTGTTTTATATACACGTTTGTAGATTTATACGTAAAAAACAAATTTCATCGCAAATTCGATTACGCGACATGCCATTTAGTATTGCCTATTAGAATAATTACATGAATGTGAACCGTGTTTTTTTTGTCTTTTTACTAATTAATTTACCCGAGTAACGGGTCCAGATATCATTTAGATACTGGATACATATAAATAACCAGTGTCTTACGTAATTATTTTGATGATCTAACAAAATTATTTTCAGATCTATATTTCGCTAAATTTTTAGGTACTTCAGGAAAACCGTCCTTTCCATGCGGTTTAATTTACTTTTTATCTTTTTCTAATTCTAAAAATTCTTAGAAATTTCGAATTCTTATATAGAAGAACATAAAAAATAAATTAAACCGAAGTTAATCTATATTGATAGAAAAAGACTATAATAAATAATTGGTTGATAATCTTTCTTTTTTCTCTTCATGTTGCTCCCGATTTTCATTTCGATGTTCCGATAGTTGTAGTGCAACTAACGGGGATCAATAGAAAGCTTCGCGCTTTCTATTCTATCGCCTTTTTTCACCATTTTCTGTTCCCATACCCCGCTCAATATTTTATACGAGTCGCGAGATGCATTGCGTAATGCATCTCTTTATCATTGTCTCGCAGTACCGCAACGAATGTGATTTCCATGCGTTATGTTGACTACTCGATCAGATGCATTCTCGCTCTCTCTTTCGCGTCCACGCCTTTAAAATTAATTTTTTAACGAATCCAAACGCCATGTGCAACTCGTGATTTATCTCGATAATCCTAGCTAACTAATAATTATATCACGATTATAATCTGATTTGCCTTAAAAATTCATCCAATGAAAAGTAGATCGAGATGAAATAAAAAAAAGATCTGTTTTGCTGCACTTGGCTGGGCTAGAATTCTTTTCTTTCTCTCTTTGGCCAAACATATACATGGAAAGAACAGCTTTATTGAAATATTTACAAATTTAATTAGATTCGCAAATAATTTTGTTGGACTATCAAAATAATTAGGATGCTCAAACTTTGCTAAAACTTTTTGCAGCATTGCTCATGCTTGAAATTCTTTCATAATTATTTTGATATTTCGACAAAATTATTTTTAAATTTATATTTAGTTAAATTTTTAGCTATTTCAACAAAATCATTTTATCTATGGATCTATTTCACTTTAAGCATAAACAGTGTATACTCTCTAAATTCTTTGGAGTGGAATCTCGCTCTAAAATGTGAAAATTGAACTAGTTTTGAATTAGAGTAGCTCAATTTTCAATCTTTGATTTCATTCTTCAGAGTAACACTTCACTCTAAAAGTTTTAGAGAGTAGTTTAACTATAAAAAACATATTTAAAATCATCGTCTCGTAAATAAGTCGCGCGGCTGTACTTTATATTTTAAGCATGTATTCATAGTCGGTTCTTATCTCAAGACCGTCTTAAACAATATCTTCAGACGCTAATGTGGCCTTCTGATTGGTTGATGCATGACACCTCAAAACAAAAATTAAGAGGTCTTGAATATAAGAACTGACTATAAACACTAGCCTTAGACTTTAGAAATTGAGCTGAAGCACGGAAGAATTAACTCAGATTCGTGGTTGCAGTTAGCAATAGATATGTCAGTTATACGTGAGCTCCCACCTGTCGCATCGTACGCGACATGACGTCGCCGTCGGCGTCGTTGTATCTATCTACGAATAAATAGAATTACACTAATCGCTTGCATTACATCATACTACACGGAACTATTTGCCATTGTCAATGACGAGATAGTCGGCAGACCTTGGTCCTTCGTTTTGCAAATGAAAAACAAATATGCGATCATCTTGAACAATTTTGTTAACCCCATCTCAACTTGTTTTTTTTTTATTTCCTAATTATATTTAAGGATTAAGATTCTAAAGAATACTGACAGAATTTTAAAGATAAAATATTAAAATACCTTTTCGTTTCATTTTTGCTATTTTGTGTTATAACAATGAATAATAATCCTCAACTTTTTTTAGAAGATTAATTTTGAAAATAATTTAAATTATGCTTGTTCGTTCAAAACATTATGCGATTAATTGCGTGATTATACATTGGAATTGTTATATCCTTATATGCATAAATGTGATTGACAACACCGATAACGCGATCGAGGTTTAATCGATCGGCAAAAAACTTTATATGCGTTCAAACAGGTAAGACAAATCGAAAGATTGGATCGATATCGCTCGTAAGAACTTATAGATCGTAAGGTCGATGACGATAGTTCAATACTCCCGGATGTGACGTTGGTGTAACTATACATTATTACACGCCCCGCATATGATTAGCGTACTTACATACAAAAATGTTATGCACTTTCATGCGATCACAACTTTCCCTATTCCCTCGGGGTCTTGAAAATATATAAATCTTGATAACTAAATGGCTTGTTATTGCAAAGATAATGATTAAATACTTTTAATAGTTATGTAGAAATAATGAATATTTCTCCCTGCATAATTTCTTTGAAAATAATTGCGTATATATTCTGCATAATTTTTAAACACTTTTATATATATTTATATATGAAAAATTTTCCTTATTTACGATTTTCTTTATATACGACTTTTTGAAACAGCGGAGAAACTTCATGACGTGTTACGTACTAATGTCATGTATTACATGATTTAATGCAGCGACTTCATTTCATCGGTTTATTTAATCGACAGTCATACTACACGTACTCAGAGAAAAATGTAGTAGTAGCAACTATAAAGGTGATAGCTATACAAGTTTTATATATAGAATTAATACACACAGGTATTTAGATGTATATAAACTATTTCATATTTGCTATAACGATAAAATAATTTATTTAACTATTTATATATAAAATATATATATGTGAATTCATATATATAATATAAAATGTGTAATACATGAATTCTATATGTAATATAAAATTTGATAATCACTTTTTTACAATTACTTTCACTATATTTTTTAAGTGTATTACAATCTATTTTTGGCAATCATGATTTTCAAGATCCGCTATTAGAATGCCGTTTGACTTCGGTGCTTAATTAAAATTCGCTTGCAGAAGTTCGTGCTCCACGGTTTATTTCGGCGAGATAGGCACGGGTACCGGGGTGGGAGAGGTAACCACCGCCTCGGCGGGGGGTGGTGGCGAAGGTCTCGCCCCGACTCCAACCCCCGCCAGCAGCAGCAGCGGCAGCACTGCCAGTACCACCACCACCCCCAGCAGCCCAAACACGACCACTACAACTACTACCACCACCACCTCTACCAGCAGCACCGCCACCATCCCGCAGATTGCAACGGGGGCTGAACCGCCCCAGCACATGGAGACACCCCCGACGATGGTCCCCGACCAGCAGGCACCCGCCTCCGGCCATCAATATCACCACCATCACCATCATCATCATCATCATCATCATCGACATCATCGTAGTACGTCATCCACCACGCCTAGCCATGGACCGGCGACCGACACCTCGGACGAGTTCGCACCGGTTTCCAGAAAACGGAAGCTTTCTTGCCAGTAAGTTTAATCCGTAATTTGCCTAAGAACCTCGAGGGTTCATGCCTCTAAGGGATTAACGGTTGATTTCACCAGTTCCTCTCAAACCAGATAATGCTAACTGAACTTGCGATGATTCGTTAAATACCGTTCCACCAAGGTTCGCTGATACCAACAATGTGATATATTATTGATATAAATTAACAATACAGCATTTAAATTAAAAAGTACTACATTCTATTCTTATCCTATCTAATTATATACAGGGTCCGCCAAAAGTACCGGGACGGTCTAATAACTTTTGAAAGAATTAAATTTTCAAAAATCGCCGAAACACGTGATTCGATTTTTCAAACAAGCTATCTTTTGAGGGGGGATTTCGGCCCCCCCAACCTCAAGGAGGGTGGGGGGCATGAGAGGGGCCAAAAATCTTAAATGGCAACATGGGTCGAGTGGGGGCTCGTTTGAAAGGTATTTTCGAGACGAATTCAGACCACTGGTCGTAGATGGCGCTGCGAGCGTTTTTCGCGTGGATATTTCATTTTTAAGCGTTTAGTCGTAGTAACGTTAAA
>NW_017300311.1:270400-287348 GCF_001594075.2 Trachymyrmex cornetzi
TAATTAATAATACTTTATTAATAATACTTTGATTAAAGTATTTCCCTTCGAAACAAATCAATTTTGGAGACGAAAAACGGCAGGAATTAAATTCAACATCTAATATATATGCTTCTTCTATATTGTCGTCACTCGATTTCGCTAAATCCTGATGTACTTCCTCCCTACTTTTTTTTAGATTTTCTTTCTTCAAAAATCTGAATTCTCTTTCCTCTATTTCTATTAACTTCTAACTTTTATTTATAAGACTTTATCCGTGAGGTATAGGTGTAAAATTAGAAATTGATAGAAGTAGAAAGAAGAGGATATTCGGATTTCTTAGGAAAAAAAATCTAAAAGAAATGGGGAGGAAGTAGGTCAGAGTTTAATTAAGTAACGACAACAGGGAGGAAGTAGGTAACTAACAATAAGTAGGATAAGAATGGAATAAATAGAGTAAAAATAAAAAAGGAGAGGTATAAAATGTGTAGATTTATTGTACATAGAAAAAGATTAGATAGGAATAACGAGAAAATATTGTATGTACATCGATATTGATACATTAGGAATTAGATTTAAAAATAGTCAGCAGGATAGATGAATTATGAAAATAAGGAAAAAAAGTGTGTACCAAGTCCCTTTCTTGGCTTGTGCTGAAAAAAAAAAAAAATTCTTCTTCTATAACTTATTTTTAACTTAAATATGAATATATCTCCAGAACTCCAAGAAGGGATCATCAATTTAACGTTCACGAAAATAGAAAACAGAAATCGACTGTAAATGTTCATCTTAAATGAACGAATAAGGAGAAGCGCTAGAAATGAGATTCTCTTATCGGAAATTTTTGTGCGAGATCTCACGCCACGTGGAGCAACGTTCTTTTGTCTGTCGCCTAGTGCTCGCAGACGAACACACGGCACCTAAGAATCGGCCATGGTAATAACCGCCTCGGAGCACAAAGCTCCGTGTGGCACGTAGGTGGAAGTCGTATCGCGGAATATTACACATTAGCATGAAGCGCGAAACGAAGCCCGCCAAATGTGCCCTGCCAAGAGTCTGGAGTCTCACGAGCTGCGACAAACAACCCGCGGTAACTAGCGACTCACTTCCCTGGTCCTGTCGCCGTGCCCCTCATCCGACTTCTCGATACTCATCGATGCCGATGCTTCGAGATATTTCGCGCCCGGTAGTTCCAAGTAATTACCCAATCAAGGTGTCGGATACGCGGTCAAAGGGTTAACTTAATCGTCGACGGAACGGAAGATTTGCCTACCTCTCTCTGGAGATCCCGAAATTGCCCTCGACAATTACCTTCATTGCTTGCTTCGCAAGGGATGTTCGCGGAAGATACACGTAGCTGATGCTAGATATCCTTAAATAAGAAATTGGACATCGCATACCTTAAATAAGAAATTGGAGAGTTTGCATAGTTAAATCTGTAGTGTCGAATTTAACCTAATTTGAGTCGTCGTTTATTGTTTCTCAATTATATTGTTATCTTATACTAAAACAATGGAGTTAAACGGTTTAAATTAGGTTTAATTTGACACTCTATATAATGATAACAAGTTACATTTTAAATTCATTAACGGTTATGAATTACTTTTCGGAAAAAGAACAGCAACGATTTATGTTTATAAAGTAACTTTCTTAATTCTGAATTTGACATTATGAATTTGCATCTCGTTTGTGTCATCCGTGTGTCAAGGTCCGCTGAATAAATTTTTTGCCTCGTTTGGAATTGAGCCGGACGTAACACACGTGATTCGTAACGTCAACAATTTCTGCAATATAAATAATCTATGAATATAAGAAATCGTTATACAATGATAATATCTGAGAACCTGATCGTTGATGGCCTTAAGCAAAATTGAAATGCATGCGCGCATTTTTATTGTGGTAAATATTTACGCGTGTCTCGTTTCCGAGGTGAGTCTTTCACGACGAAGGAATCATATCGACAAATATTTCCTCGCGAGGGAAACCCACGTGCGACTTTTCGAGCTCGAGACACAAAGGACGGGGGAGAGGAAGCTCTACGCGGGCGAAACTTGGTGAAATTTACCATCAAAGGGGTAACACCCTCTACGAAGGTCGTAATATGCCGAAGAAATTGTTTTCCTGTGATGTTTCGACCGAATTTAGTCGCCACGAAGGGACTTCGCCAATTACGTACTTAGATTACCACATTGCGCGTTTAATCGGCAAAATGTATCTTACAAGAGAGAACGGTGTCATTAAAAATTCTTCAGTTAATCGATCATTATTCGCATGAGGTATCTGACACTTTTAATATTGTATTATATTTCAATTTTTATTATTCTCTTTGATTTTTAATTAAATAAAGAGTGATAATATTTTAGACATTCTTTAAATAAAGATCGATGCGAAAAAATTTTTTTTTTATTGTGAAACAATCCAGTAAACAGCTGACGTTATTTGTTGTCAACATGACGACAGCTTGTCAAATAACGTCAGCTTGTTTTGCTGGAAATTTGGGCTAAATACAATAATGTGTATAAATACAGCATTCATCTATTTAGCGAATTTACAAGGCTGGGAAATTCTGTGGATTCATCCCACGTGAATAATGAAAGATTAATATAAAAAAATAATAATATTAAAAAATAATTTTTTGTAATATTAATTTAATTACTTATTTATGTATATATTATTGTTGTCTATTTCAGCATTGGAAGCGATCTCTTGGATGACCTGGGAGATGACGCCAAATCAGTTCGCACAAACGACGATAGTAAGAAGTAAGTACATTGTAAAGTATAAGAAAAAAAAATTATTGTTCGGGATTCCCGAGCACGCGATACAATCGATTCGAACTTGTAACGCAATCGTTGATTACGGTGATTATGTAGTATTATGTCAGATATTGCCAAGGTGAGTGCTACCTTGACCTACCTTGATTCTTTACTCCGGCTTCATCAGCGACGTCACTAAATCCGATCATCATGTATTATCAGCCACTGTCCGATGCGAAGCTGTTCCGCAAAAACAGTTGTTCGATTGCGAAGCGTCACGCTTTTTATTGCTCGTCTATTACGCATTAACAATTGAATTATTTTTAAATCGAAGAATTTGCAAACATTTAAAGGAATATTAATATTCCAAAAAATCTCATAAAACCCTAAGGAATATTTTGAACCTTCGAATACTTTGTCTAAACGTCTCTCATCTTTTAGAAATAAAATGTTCGTATGATTTGGAATATAATACAAGTTATACATATATTATATTATAATATATATATTTGTATAATAAATATTGCATTGTATTATATCGCTCATATAACAATGACGTAACTGAAAAATTATCATTTTTTAATTGTTTGTAAAAAAAATATAAAGAAAAACAGAAAAAACATTCTTTAAAAGGACATACTTTTATTCTTCTATAATCAGTTATTATTAAAATTTATATTTTAAAATTAATATTACAAAATACTAATAATTCAAAATTCAATATTCAAATATATTTCTTGGAAGACTTTGGTCTTTCGAGTTGTATCGTTGTAGCAAATGAGCGTGTATGTATATTTGGTAACACATATAGATTGATATCCGGTGGAAATTTCAACACAGAAAGAACTGTTTTGCTGAAGTATTAAAAATTTAGCGAAATACAGATCTGAAAATAATTTCGTTGGATTATCAAAACAATTATGCAGGACGCTTAAATGATTGCTATAATGTCAAAACTTTTTATAGCATTGCTCATCATGCTTGAGATTCCTACATTGATTCCACTGATTCCTATTAAAAAAGTTTTGTTAATTGGAATTCAGGTAGATTCAATCAGAGAGTTACTACAGTCAATTATAACTAAATCTATCAAATAGTCTAGTTGAGATTATTAAACATTCAATTATTACGATATAATTCAGAATTTTGACTCATACGCGAATTCGTTTTGTCTGTAATTCTTGTTTGTACATCAGAGCCTTTTTTTCAGAGTATGTAATTATTTTAATAGTTTAATAAAATTATTTTCAGATCTGTATCTAGAGAAATTGCTAGCTACTTCACAAAATCGTTCTTTCCATGAAGGTACTTGTTTAACATGCATTCTATAAACTCACTGAGGCCAGATATAAAAGTCTGACGGATATTACGATAACTATTACGATATGTCCACTTCAATCGAGCATAATTATGCGATATAATAGTCCGAGTCCGGCATAGAGTCGAGACCAGTTTTTTTCCGCCGCACCGCAACGATTTCCGCCGTGCAATTTATCTCCCCCCGGGCGCGATATGAATGCAAATTCTTGAGAGACAAATCAGCATGCGCTCTGAAAAGACGTCGTTTTATGGGTCAAATCACCCTTTTCTCCTTATGTGTAATTGACACGCGGCCTCGTCGGTCGCCGATCTCGTTGCCGCATAATTCACGCGACTGCACGAGTATGTTGAGTTTTCTGGAGAACTCAGCTTTAACCCTCCGGAGCTGACATTAAAATCTGCAACATAATAATTACTGACGCTCTGTGAGATCCATGTAATTTATGTTGATCAAAAGACTCGTTTTCAAGGGACCAAAGTGACGCAGCTTATGTAAAAAAGAGTAAATACTAAGTTTATTTTAATAACAATAATTCAAATTTGCAGATGTAACATAAAGAATATAATTGAAAATATATAGTTGAAGAATATATATCATAATTGAGTGAATTAAATAAATCCACCGTCAATTCCAGAGGGTTAAAGACCAACGCGCATGGCCCCGGTCCACGTGGATGAAACCTTCGCAGAAAAATCTGCTGTGGTCAGCAGAGTACCTTACAACAGCCATACTACATCGTTCTGTAACTCTGCACATTCCAATCTTTGTTTCCGTTTCTTGTTTACATGAAACGGACGGTGTATGGAATGGGATTCCGTTCACGCGATTAACGCAACAAGCATCCACGTGGATATTTAATCCCTTATTTAAAAAAGACAAAAATATGTGTGAAATATGAGAAAAAATAATAATTTCAGATATATTACTCGATTTGTCTTTTAGAAAAATGTAAAAATGTAAAATTTTTGTAACAGCTTGTATTCGTGTTTATGTTATCGGAAAATGCATTAATGAAATGTCCGATTTGAATTTCCTACTTTATGCAATTAAAATTGTTAGGTTGGACCATGTGGTTATAGGTGATCATTTTAAGATCATTTTTAATTCCAGTACTGGTCGTTGATTAACGATAAAATATAGATACAATATCAGCTACATGTTTCTTATACACAACCATAACTAGAGATATGAACTAGATCACAAATATTATATCGTAATTTTATGAAATCTCCGAAACTTTAATTTTACGAGTTGTCTTTATTTGGATACCTGTTGGTATCAAATACATATATAATACACTGTACTGAGAAAAAATTTTGTTTGAAAATAAACGAACCAGAAGATTTTGGTAACATCAATCAGAATTCTGGTGTTATCTTGACTAGAATAAATTTAATTATAAGTGTTTAATTTGTACTTTTCCAGTTGAATCTACTAGGATTTCAATTAATGCAGTAAGACTTTTTGTTTTTATCCAATGTAAAAATTTCACATTCTTATCTTCGTTATTAAAATTTGGCGAATTGATAGGACCGTTGTTTCTATGCTTTCAGGCAGAACCATAGTGAAATCGAGAAGCGCAGAAGGGACAAGATGAATACATACATCACCGAGCTATCGGCGATGATACCGATGTGTCACGCGATGTCGCGGAAGCTAGACAAGCTGACCGTGCTGCGAATGGCGGTGCAGCACCTCAAGACTATCTTCGGCGCGGTTACCTCATACACGGAAGGTCACTATAAGCCCGCATTTCTCAGCGATCAGGAACTCAAGACGCTCATTCTTCAAGTAAGTCGAACTCGAACGGTAATTGCGTAATATCTACACCGTTAGATATCAAAGGAGCAATAGTACCCAATCCCTTGAGTTAAATAACATTTTGTTATTTAAACCTCCATGTGTGTCAAAATGTAAATCAATCCATTTCTGGAATTAATTTCAAAATAATCAACATCCATATTAAGGTATGCACTTATTAAATAATAAATTAAATTTTTGAATAAAATTTAATACATTTACTGGAGTTAAAGTATTTAACTTTACTGTTTTGGATTAAATTAATGACATATTGAGTAGGAGCAGTAGCGACCTGTAGAAATTATTAAAAATAACTCAAATTGGATATAATTTGACATTATGAATTTAACAGTGTATATACAAATGATTGTAAGAGATTATATTCTAAATTTAATTTCTCGGTTACGGATAATAACGATCAAATCTTATCTTTCTCCTATTCTGCACTACGAATAATTGCGAAAGGTTGACAGATACTTTTACTTTATTTGTATTATCCTATAAAAAGAAATTTGTTTTTATTTTTTTTTATAACAAATTAATATATTATTTGCTCGTTTCATTGTATCGTCATTTGCGTCTCGCTTAGTTTTAGAAGTGATACTTCTGAATAAACTCCACGGTTACGCGTGCTAAACACGATCGTGGGATCGGATAATTCACTGAAACCACAATGCTTGGTATCGTTAACTTGAAATTCATTTATGATACGTATTTTTGCCGCGGCTCGTAAGAGACCGAGCTGGTATCTTTTGTAATCTTTTTGCACGAAATCGAGCGGAGCGAAACCAGCGGATAACTCCCTTTCTCCCGCATGCTACAGACTTTTATCCGGCTTGGTCTCGTGCCGCGGCGCGGCGAAAGGAAAGGTCCGAAGCATGTAGATTTATAGTATCACGCTAATAGTACCTTAGGTCGAAGCGCTCTCAAATCACCTACGCCTTTAATTCCGGACCAATTAGCAGGAATGAGGTTCCAGGTAGTATACTGTTAGATATCAAAGGAGTAATGGTAACCAAATCTCTTGAATCAAATAATATTTTATCCTTTTTAACTTTCATGTGTGCCAAAATGTAAATCAATCTATTTCTTTGATTCTTTTTAAATTCTTTGGAGTGGCATCTCATTCTAAAGAGTGAAAATTGAACCAGTCTTAAAAAAGAGTGGTCTAATTTTCAGTCTTTAAGAGTGAGATTTCACTCTTCAGAGTGAAATTTACTTTGAAAATTTTAGAGAGTATAATTTGACATTATGAATTTAATTTAAGTGCAGAGAATAGAAAGATTTTCTTTTGTAATCCGTAAACGCTCCAGCTTGTACGCATTTATTTATGTTTATGTGAAATTTGACTTCTCTTGATGTATGTAAAGCCACGTATTCACCTAGCGAACGAACACCGAACGAAAAGCAAACGTAAAAATTTGTATTGTTGTTTGTTACATAAAAGTCGCACAAGTTTAATTGCTACATGAAACGAACATCGAATCTGGTCGAATACTAGTATTCCGTACAATCAAGAAAAAGAATAAACTGCTCACAAATATAAACACTAATATCCGAACATTCGCGTTCGGTGTTCGTTCGCTAGGTGTATACATGGCTTAATGTTATACTTGCCCGAATCTTTCTTTGCGTTAAAAAAATCTGTTATGATAACGCATATTTAGGTACACGAAAAGAATGTTGAAATATTTAAAAATTCAGTTAGATACAGATCTGAAAATAAATTTTGTTAAACTCTATCAAATTAGTAATGTAGCTTAAACTGATTGGTTACTAGAATGTGAAACTTTTTGCAGCATTGCTTATGCTCAAGTTTTCTACATAATTATTTTGACGGTCCAACAAAATTATTTTCAGATCTGTATCTACTTAAACTTTTAGATATCTCAGCAAAATCGTTCCTTCCGTGCATAATGTCTGCTCTAATCCTACGTTGTAGCGAACATCATATACATATTATTATTGGATTATTACTTCCCTGAATCTCTCCTCGCGTTCAAAAGAAAATCTTTTGCGATAATAGTACATATCTATAGTGTTCTAATTCTATGTTATAGCAAACGTTACACGTGTTATTATTACAAAAATAATTTTTCTGAAGATTAAAATTCACCGCGTGCCAATGTAGTGACGGTTATTTAGGTGCATGAAAAGCGGCGTATAATTATTCGAAACATATCGTTATAAAGCGTACACTTTGCCACGTCCGCGGAAAACAAGGAAAAGGAATACTTCAACGACCGCGATAACTCCTATTCACCCTAGATTCCATTTAAACGCGCGGAGCTCGGAGCTGGTGCTTGATCCAGATATTTCTCATTGTCATGTGTACATATACACATTTATCTTCTATCGAGGGGAGTTCTTTTCTTTCTCACTCGTTCACGCGCGTTTGCCGTATAGGAAAATATCTGAGAGTGAATGACCACGCCCGACACATACCGAGTCAGATCGGCTTTAAACGTGCTCTAATCGCGGCGTAAAGAGCTCCCCATTGCGAATCGGTACGTTTATTACCATCGAGATCCGGCTGAGCGTGTTACAGTTGAGAATAATGTTAAATCACCTGCCGATTAAACGAGGCAAAAATTGATACAAATGTCGCGGCGCGCACTTAATCCGCGTAAAACTTGCCGTATACAGCGATAAAACGTATGTATGGACTACACGTTTATGGCGTTCGTTTGATACCGAAAGTATACAGGAAAAACGATTTTGCTGAAGTATTTAAAACTTTAGGTACAGATTTGAAATTTTGATAATTTTGTTTGAATCTTGAAAATAATGTTATACACTATATTATCACAAAAGAATAATCCAATCCCCCCCTTAAGTTAAATAGTATTTTGTTATTTTTAATTTTTATATGTATTAAAATATAAATTAATCCATTTCTATAATTAGTTTCAAAATAAACAATGTCCATTAATATGGATTTTGTAATTGTTTCTTTGTTTTTACTTTTTATTTACGCACTTAGTAAATAACAAATTAAATTTCAGACAAATTTAATACATTTCTTTGAGTTAAATTATTTAATTCTATTGCTTTAGTTAAAAACTAATTATACACGGAGAAAATTTTATATTTAAAATTACTATAATATGGTATAAGTAGCTGCGGACATCATGTAAATTATAAGTTTAAATGTTATTTTTATGTAAATTATAAATTTAAATGCTATAGTTATTTTTTTTGTAATAATAATGCAACGTAATTTTTACACTTTTTTATAATAAAAATTTTTTATTACAAAATCACAATTTGTTGAATAAAAGTTAGTATTGTAAAGATAAGTAAAAAATATACGAGCAAATTACCTAGCAAATTTTGTTTACGTACCATAGTAAAAATTAACAGTTTTCATATTAGAGAGAGAATATGGCTTAAGCACTGGTTTAATAAAATAATTACTTTATTTATTATAATTATGTGATAAAAATTAGTATTACCATAATAAAAGTTATATCGGAATCATGTTGTGACGGTCCATCGGAAATATTAGACATAGTAAAGTATTATATAATTTAAAATTGTGTATTAAAACTTAATATAAAATTTTCTCCGTGTTAAGAAACGATTAAAAATAACTCAAATTGGATAATAATTTGACATGAATTTATAGTGTACGATGCTCAAACTGATTGTTAGAATGTTAAAACTGTTTGCAACATTATTTAAGCTTTCTATGTAATTATTTTAATGGTTCAATAAAAATATTTTCAAATCTTTTATCTAGCTAAATTTTTAAATACTTCAGCAAAACTATTCTTTATATAAGTGTACATACCTCCGCGTCACGGTAAAAGCCGTTCGGGATTTAGATATTTCTATCCTGACTTATCCGAACTTTACGAGGGAAACGTAGGTGCCGCGAGTAACAAAGCACAAGAAACTCGGGCATGCCTTTGTTGGGTCGCGCGAATTGCGTTGAATCGCATTGACATGATTAATTAATGAACGTTACATGCGATCGACGATACGTCGAACCTCGCAAACGATTACGTAACGCGGACGTTAGCGTCTAACTAGTGCAACGATAAATAATACGCTCGTGCGGATATTGTAGCGATTGTATTCGCGACTCAGCAAAATTACGAGTGAAATGTCGTGGGCGATTTCGTGTGACTGAATACACGTGCGAAAAACGGCAAGTTGATCCAGCTTATTCCATCAAAATCTCCCATCGGTCGGAAAATCGCTCAAATATCATAATTTGCAGGAAATAATTGCATATAATGTAATCTTTAATTTTTAATGCAAAATGCATTTTTGTCGATGTTATATTCGTTTAACGAGCGAGACCGTTGCGCTTCTTCATCCGAAAATAATTTCTTTAGTTAGTATACGAACAATTTTTTTATTACATAAACAGTTGTTCAGAGTGATTTTTATATTTCAGTTGAAAATCATTATTATTAATCATATATATTGTATATTATTGATTGTATTGTTGATTTTATAATTTATTGGTATTTGACAGCATTTATGTGCACTAAAAAAATGATGTTATATCAACAGCATTATATTTTAATTGAAAATAATTTTGTTAATTCACAATGAACAATGACACTGTTAATTACTCTTATTAACAACAGGTTTTTATTCACTTTACTAACAATAAGTTAGAATAAGAACAACATATATAAAAAGAGACAGTATACCTATATATTCTTCTTTCTCACTCTTGTTTTATAAAAATTGTTTGTGATCAGACTCTGTTATAGAGTCTCTATCCTTTTCCTATCCCTCATTCATTTTCCTTCTCTTCTTATCCCTTTATTCTTCAAAAATCAAGATTCAAAGAAGTGTGACCTCTTCGGCTGTAATTAACGGTTTGTTCTCCACAGCGTAATAGAAAGCAGCTTGCCTTGTTCCAGGCTGCAGAGGGCTTCGTCTTTGTGGTGGGCTGTGATCGCGGGAGAATTCTCTACGTGTCCGAGTCCGTCTCGCAGACTCTTAATTATTCTCAGGTATCGAATTATGTCGCTATATCGAATTACTCTTTAAATTTCCATTATACACTCCGAGATCTATCAGTATGAGGAATATCGCAAAAGCGAGTGTACTAGCATCACGCATAAGAATCTCCGTTCAATGGCTAATTAATCGTAATGTCCATGTTACCATTAGCCTCTGTCTGAGTAACGTCTGCTGCGTATTCATCTCATTGGCTATAAATTATATCTTGTGAAATGGGTATTTATGCAGTCTATGTTTGATTGGCAGTGATCACTATCATTGCTATTACTACCATGTCAAGATTGATAATTTGTGAATTTATCAATTTTTCGTCATTTTGGCATTTCTGCTACGATTTAGATATAATAATTTATCAAATTCAACTAGATGCACTAATACGCATTGATGCTTATTAATATAATGCTGTTATGAACAACAAGCTTATGTAAGATAATCATTAATGAGATAAGCAATATTTTGAAGACTTTTCTTATATAGCGAATTTGATTTGATGCATTACTGGTGCATATTAAAGCTGTTATACGTTATATCTTTTTATTATATCTTCTTTTTATTCAAATTGAACTTCAATAAAATTATCATTTTTTTTATTATTATATATTTATATTAAATAGACATTTTTATCGATTTTGACGATACTTTAATATATATCAGCATGCATTAATGTGTCCAACTGAATTTGCTATTAGATTCTGTTTCGAAATAATGGCTATAGGAACCAAGCAAGCGTTTAAAATGTTGACGTTTAATTGTCTCAAAGAAAAGCACTTTCTTCAAAAATCGGCATATATATTACGAATTAAAAATAGATATTATAAACATAAAGTAGTTTTAATATTATTAATTCTTCATTACCTTCTCAGTGTTCAGGATATCCCAGTTTTATAAATCCGCTAACATTATATGAATACTATCTATACACATTATATTTATAGTCGACTTGTATCGTTTTGAATTTTTACTGAATTACAAACTTTAAGGATCTTAATACCATCACAGGGTGACTTATTGGGTCAAAGCTGGTTCGATATTCTACACCCTAAGGATGTTGCGAAGGTAAAGGAGCAGCTCTCATCCTCCGATCTCAGTCCGAGGGAACGACTGATTGACGCAAAAAGTAAGTATCAGCTGTTGCTGTATTACGACCGCTAGTATATTAAACGCAAATATTGCTTTTTCACATTACGGGTGAGATTTCATTTGTGCGTTTTTGTTGTACGACAAATGTGTGTAGGATAGAGAGGTCCTCGGATCTCTCTATCCTATAGCCAATCAACAGGCTCGAAAAATTTGTCGTATGACAATAACGCACAAATGAAATCCCATCTTACTGTATTTCTAGAATGCGTTCCGTTTCACGTATGATGCGTATGACGTATCATTTTATTTTTCTTTAATATGAAGAATAAGGATAAAATGATACATATCATGCGCATTATAGGGTAACTCCGGTATATACGCCGCGGAAGTTAGAAAAAATAGAAGGAGTAGAGGTAATTTCCTCGCAACTACTCTGTTACATGCCTTTATGTTATATTAATATTGAATTATAATTTTAGCTTCTTGCTGTTAATATTAATGAAATTATTGTGAGTTGAATCGATTTGTCACTGTGTGTGTAACAAGTAGCATCATCATAAATTATAATCTACATAAAATGATTACTGTAAGGCATGTAAAAGACCTATACTAGTGGTTATTTCGTGATACATACGTGTAGAGGAATAGTAAAGCATGTTGTATAGCAAGATACAAGTACTTTGCTTTCGTATTCTCTTTGTTTAGTTTGTTGAAACCCTTGAATTTTTGCCATATATCCCACCCATTATCTATATATAGCAAAAATGCAAGATTTCAAAAAGTTTATTTTTTAATACAAAAACTAAATATTTCGGATTTCTAATATTTTTTTCATAGTAGTAGACAGTACAAAGTTTTTACTGATATAGTTTGTTTATTTTAAACGAACTAGTAAATAATACTCAATAAATTAAGTTGTTGATAGGTGCGGCGTATATACCGGAGTTACCCTATTATTTATATTTATTGAAACGGAACGCACTTTTCGCAGATTTCGACTTGGCGGGCGCCGACCCAGCCGCATGCGGGGCATTAATTTCTCCGGCCATGAGAAAAGGCTTTCCGCCTTCAAAGCTATTAATTATAGCACCTTTCGACGTTGCCTCACGCTCGACGCGTCGATCATTGCGAACGCAAATTAGTTGCCGTGCGCATCTCTTCCACCACCTTTACCCGATAAATGTCAGTCGCTCGGCAGCATTTGCTCGCGTAAGCTTTGCCGATAAACATCTTAGAATTAGCGTGCCTACCAGATAAGAATATTGCGAAAGATCCACGCCGAATGAGGAAAGGAGACGAAGAGTTGCCGAACGAGTCTAATGCCAGGATTCCTCGAATGTTGCATCGCGACGCGATCTGCATGTTAAGCGTTTGGATCGTTAAAGTATATATTTAAGACGCTAGTAAATGCGACATTAATACCATATAATGAATATTTTTCGTGATAGAGATATGAGAGAGACGTGAGAAATAAAGATATAAAAGAGAGAAATATCAGGTAGAAATAAAAAAGGAAAAAAAGGAGATAGAATGCAAGGATACAAGGAAAGAATAGTTTTGTTAAATTATCTAAAAGTTTCGTAGATGTAGACCTGAAAATAATTTTGTTTGAACCATCAAAATAATTATATATAGAAATATGAAATTATATATATCAAATTGGCTGCTAAAATGTTAATCCCGCAAACACAATAGAAGCAGTAAACAATAGAAGCAGTCTTAAAGAATTGACCAATCATAATCGATAATTCTTCTCACATTCGACTATGATTGATCAATGTCTTAAAGCTTAAGGCTTACTACACCTTTTGTGTTTAAAAGGTAAAACTTTTGACTGCATTATCATCAACTTTTAAGCGTTCTACATTTTTGATGGTCTAACAAAATTATTTTTAGATCTGTATCTAGCTAAATTTTCAGAATTTACTTTAGTAAAACCATTCTTTCCGGTATGAATAAAATTATTAATCGTCCGTTGATGGACCGTTGCTAATTTTCGTAATTTTTCAGCCATGTTACCGGTGAAAACTGACGTGCCCCAGGATGTGTCACGACTTTGCCCCGGTGCGCGGAGATCCTTCTTCTGTCGGATGAAACGTAAAGTCGACGGGGTCCGTTGCGGTGAGATGCAAGTGAAGGAGGAAGCCGACGCCACCGCTAGCTGTCATAGGAGAAAGAAGCAACAAAACGTAGGTGAGTGCGGCTAATTACCCAAAAAGCATAATTCATTCGGCAATGCGGAACAATCGGTAACTCGAATCGATCATCATACGTGAAAAGAGCACGTATAAATAAATTTATTGAGACATCACAAGTGTTTTTTTTTTAACTAGAGGAAGAGCTTTTATTGTTGATTAATGAATATACAAAAAAAACGATTTTATTAACAGATCTAAAATTTTATTCGATACAAATCTGAAAGTAAATTTGTTGTACATCAAAATAATTTTGTGGAAATTGAAAATGGTTGTAAAAATATTAAAATTTTTTGTATTGCTTATCGCTTTATAATTTGCAATATAATTATTTTGTTAACACAATTATTTCGCATAGTTTATAAAACTGAGAAAATATATTTACCAAAATTTGTATGTTAGTATTAGTAAGCATTAATTTTATAAGATCTGCTTTGACCGAAAATAGAATTATTTTTCTTAATAATTATTTTATGATTCAATAAAATTATTTTTCAGATTTGTATCCAACAAAATTTTAAATCTTTTAATAAAATTGTTCTTTTTGTATATTTTTTTTACAAAAATGATAACACAAATGTATTGTCCGAATATTGTGATTATCACGTATTTTTTTTAAATGAACACAATACTTTTTTCTAAAAAAAAAAAATAATTCTAAGTCGTGTCCTTTGTCCAATGACGGATTCAATTTTCTTTCAAGAAGCAAAGCTCCTTGCAGTGCGAAAAAATATGACCGTGACGATTCAGGGTGTTTGTATCGGGGATGCAAACGCGTCTTTTGGAGAGTCACACGCACGATCGGAGACACGGCACGAAAATTTGTCGCATGGCTCGTCAAAGGTGAAAAGTAGAAACCGTATACAGTATCGCAGCAAAACGCCGGTGAAAGGATCGCTGATATATCCTCATCAAATATCTCACCGGCAATCGTAAAGTCCCGATACTTTCCCCTTACTCGTTCTCTACAATTTCGTCTCATTCGTCCCATCGTCTCTTCACTTTCTATACGTGTAAAATATAACAATATACCTATAAAATGTAATGTAAAACTAATTATATATACTACGATTTATAAATTCGAGAATGCTTGCGATTTTCTTGCATTTCGAAAAATTATATAAGTATTTCAGTGAAAAAAAGTTGTAGAGAAATTTTCAAAAATATATTTTAAAAGGAAGATATATAGCTGTAAATTTTTTTAATCTTAGAATTTTTTTTTTAACTTTTTGTGATGCGAGAAAATCGCAAGTGTTCCTGAATTTGTATAAACGGTAGTGTAATTTGTATCATTTATAAAGTTTGCGAATTCAATCTCAATCGGCGAATCTGCACAGAGACGCGTCTTTTTTAGATTGGAAGTATTGCGTGATTCAGTGCACGGGCTATCTGAAGTCCTGGGCGCCCGCAAAGATCGGTCTCGAGGAACAGGAGGGCGAGGCCGACGGCGAAGCGTGTAATTTGTCCTGCTTGGTAGCGGTAGGCCGAATCCAAACGGCGATATCGACGGTCACGTTGCCGTCGAGGAAGCCCCATTCGAGACCCATACAATTCGTCTCGCGACACGCAATGGATGGCAAATTTCTGTTCGTGGACCAAAGGTATATCGAGATTGTTACTGGACCATTAAAAACGATTAGCATTATCAAAAGGTAGATAGAAGACGTTAGCGAAATATTTGTAGTAATTGCGATATACAATATATTATAATATCTAGTAATACATTACATGTAATCTAAATATAATACATTGAAAAAAGGAAATTTGCTATTCTTGGCTTTCTTCTTCAAAATATACAGTAACAAACATGTCTCATAAATTTTTATTTATATTCACATGTATTGTTATTTATTTCTGCTTATATTATAATTTCTAAAAGAAGAAAACTGCTAAAACTATAATTAAAAGCGAATTTATTAATTGTTTGTTATTCAGCCTTATTTGCAATTAAAAAATATGCATTATAAAAAAAGACATGCATAAATTTTGGAATATCGATAAACTATATATGGACGTCTTGTATATATTACAGAATTATCTTTTTCCTCATATAGAGCTACTCCAGTATTGGGCTTTCTACCTCAGGAACTGCTGGGCACCAGTATGTACGAATACTATCATCACGATGACATTCCTCATCTGGCAGAATCTCACAAAGCTGTGTTGCAAACTTTCGAACGCGTTACCACGCAGGTGATTAACTGTTGTTCAACGTTATCACTTCGCAATTGTTCTTCGCGATAATCGGATTAAAATAAATTGTAAAGTACTAGAATTGTTAATACCCATACGACATGCAAAGACTCCTCATCGAGAACGTACCAGGTATGTAAATATGAAACCGGAATTTTTTAATAGAAAATTCACGTTTATTGCATGAAAATGATAAAAAATATTTTATTCGAAGTATTACCCATCGCTAGCTATACATTTTTCCCACCTGTCTGACAATTTGTGGACGCCAAAAAAATTGTTGCTCTTTTGAGCCAAACCAGTCATCTAGCCATTTTCGTACGAAGTGGAGCGCTGCTGAGCAAGTGCGTGTCCCATCGATGCAAATAAGTAGTAATCGGACGGAGCCAAGTCTGGTGAGTAAGTCGCATGCGAATTTCCCAACCAAACGCCTCAATCGTTTCCTTGCTCAGTTTTGCTGTGTGTGATGGTGCATTATCATGAAGCAAAATCACTTTGTGTTGCCTTTTTTGATATTCCGGTCGTTTTTCACGCAAAGCTTGATTCAAATTGATCATTTGTTGTCGGTAGCGTTCAGTATTAACGGTTTCGCCAGGTTTTAGCAGCTCATAATAGATCACACCTTTCTGATCCCACCA
>NW_017300311.1:287520-296150 GCF_001594075.2 Trachymyrmex cornetzi
GCAAGTGGTTTTTCGGTTTTCCTGCTGTCTTTCATTCAGTTCATGTGGAACCCATTTTCCCATCTTTTGGATCTTTCCTATGGATTTCAAACGTACGGAGACGGCTTCTCATGTCACATTCAATTGATCCGCGAGTTGTTGTTGAATTTGAGCGTCATCCTAATCCAACAATGCTTGCAATTCGCTGTCTTCAAACTTTTTCGGTGGTTTTCCACGTTCTTCGTTTCTCTTGTCAAAATCGCCACTTTTGAATTTTTTAAACCACTCACAGCACTGTGATTTACCAAGAACATGCTTACCATAAGCTTCGACAAGCATTCGATGCGATTCTGCAGCAATTTTCTTCAAATGGTAACAGAAAATCATTGCTGTCCGCAAATCGTAGTTTCCAGGCACAAAATTCGACATGTTCAACGCTATTACAAACTATACTGTTGTATGAAACTTGTATTGTTGTGAGTTGAAAATCTTTGTCAGATGTCAGAACAAGGAAATGGCGTCAATGACGCGGTCTGACGACAACTACTTTGACAGCTATGGCCATTTATTTTTTAATTCCGGTTTCATATTTACATACCTGGTAAAGCGACTTGATTGTCGATTAACGCAAAGAAAGATCTTTATTGCTTGCGATAACGATTTCGCGTTTTGATTTCACGTGTTATGACTTTCACAGATCTACAGGTTCAGGAGCAAAGACGCGAACTTCGTGCGGTTGCAGTCCGAGTGGAAGTCCTTTAGGAATCCATGGACTAAAGACATCGAGTATCTAATCGCTAAGAATTCCGCTATCTTGTAAGCAACGATCGACATTCTACGCGTTGCTCGCGATGTTACCGTATAAAGAGTTCTGTATCCTTTTTTTTTCAGCTGCGATACACGTCCAAGTGGAAATAACAGATCTGAGGACTCGAGCGTGCAGGGCAACTATGATTATTTCACACAAAGTAAGTGCGATTTGAAGCGCGTATTTATACGACAATCGCGATTTGTCGAAGCGATTAATTGAAGGGTCGTGCTTAATTTGTCGTAAACAGGTAACGGTGGGTTAGAAAGACTGATCTCGAGCCACGTGGAAGTAAGTAAGATCGGCCGGCAAATAGCGGAAGAGGTACTGGATCTACAAAGACGCGGAGAAGACTCCTCCTCGGGTAGTAGTTCTGGCCCAGCGACAGAAACCGGTTTATTGAACACCGAGGTAAATATATTTGAATTCGACAGAAAAAACAAAGAAAGAAAACAAGTAACCGAGCAATTTATTAATATAAAACTATTTTATATTAATAAATTATCTTTTTCCTTTGCTCATTTATATGATCTTCCTTTGTTTTTTATCGTTTAAAATATAATAGATTTAAAACTGATTACTAATTGTCTGAATTTGACTTGGACTAACTAACTGGTTTTTCATATTATTTGTCTTTGATTAAAGTCGCAAATGGTCACGACGACGGCATCGCCAGAGAGAATACCTGACATTTCCCAGCCGAGTGGCATCGGCAGCGACAACAGCAGCAGCAACCCCACGTCGACGTTCAACCACGTAGCGAACAACGTGCAGCTCAACAGCATCGCGAATGACCAAGGTCATAGCTATTACTGTCTCTAAGGAGTCATTTCTTGGTGTGTAGAGTGCTCGCCAAAATTATTCAGAGAGAAAAAGAAGTAGAGAGCAAACCTCTCTCTCTCACGAGGAAAAGAGTTTTGTTAGCGCGCGTGTAAGAACAATTTGACTTATATAAGATTTCTCTTCGTGCGAGAGAGATTATTGAAGGCGAATTGATACTATGCAGAGTATAGCGTTGATTCTGTTTGCCGATATAGTTCAATCGTGTGTTAATGTTAGCGATATCACGCACAACGTAACATCCACCTACTTTCAGGAGCGTCACCAGATGACGACATGATGGACATGATTGGCGGCACCACGATTAATGAATCACCAAATTCGATCCCGTCCGACGGCAACGACGAGGCAGCGATGGCTGTCATCATGAGCCTGCTGGAAGCGGATGCGGGTCTGGGCGGTCCAGTGGATTTTTCCGGATTGCCATGGCCGTTACCATAATGCATGTGCACTTTAGTCTGCAATTTTAGAATGCGGAGGGATGTCTTCTGGTCGAATGAAACGCGCTCGGAACGAATGAATGAGACTTGGTGCTGAAATGGTGCTTTTAAGATAGGATTTCATTAAGTTAAGCGAACTATAGCTTCCAAACAAAGCTTCTACATCGCATTCAATTAACTATCGTTCTTCATCGATATCGTGGATTCGTAGTCCTATGTATATATATATATATATATATATATATATATATATGTTTATATGTTATCCCTGCCAGTAAATATCAACTAACAGTAATGTAACATTAATGTCATAATTTTACTGTCAACAATATAAATGTAATATAACACATGTTATACATAACAGTTACATTGTTGAGTAAAATTATAACGTTATTATGTGTTACTGTTAGTTGGTATTTTTAAGAAGAAGCTGGACTTCCTCTATCTCTTGTCGTTGATTTTTCAAAAAAGCACTTTTGTGCGACGAAATAATTTGCGTTTACATCAGCGAGAAACAAGTGAAGGTTGACAAACGCCCTCAGAGATTACAGTGATGTGACAATACTGTGGACAATAACGTGTGAATTTTTTCTTTACTTCTTTTAAAGGGCATCAACCCTTCAATACGGCCTCTCTTCAAGGATGAGAACTTTCAGAAAATGAATCTTAAAAAACCAGCCTCTTATAGAGGTATACATAGGACGAGAGCTGAAATCCACCGATTACGCAACGAGTGTATATAACTCGTCGTCTCAATAACCGTGCGAATAACTACGTTCTAGTGTTAAATTGACGTTATACGTGTAAATACGTAGGCATGCGTTGCATTGCACGCGCGATATGCCGTTTAAGTGTACCTAATTAAACAAAATCGTAGGAATATCTGTATATGCAAAGAAAATAAATCTTTTAACTCGGTGAACGTACGGGACAAGCAAAGTTTACTCGTTACGTGTGCAAATATGAATTTCCAAATGCATTATCTATTAGAATATATCAGTAACTGAATTATACGATCCGCTGCAATTCAGCATTCCTATATATATTTCATTTCGCCATAACGTCTAAAATCTATGCAAAAATATCATAGTAATATTTCTTAAGAGAGATACGAGTAGAATGTGGTAAGAACTAATGTAAATAACATGACATACTGCTGTAATTTATTGTTCGATATTAAAAAAGAGATAACAAATATTCACAAGATATCTTGGTATCTTACATTTGGTATAAATAAATGATGATAAATCTCTTGTGTATGAATTTGAGCTAATTGCTGCGAGAACTTCTTTCCTAATACAGTCTCAAAATATACGATATTTTGAAATGGAGGAAGTCTGTTGTATTCTCAAAGATTCGTTGAAGTTAAAATATACTTTAGGTCATCAATTAAAATTTCTATTAAAAAAATCTCCGAGGGGAAATATAATTCGAAGTAAAACAGACTGAAACATGGTAACAAATTCGTATTTCAGGAGCTAAGTTCACGATCGAATTAATTCTGAGAAAGTGTATTTTTTTTAATGTAACATTTTACGTTTTCTACATTAATTGCTATTAGTGTAGCTATTAGTGAGCTCTCAGGCGAGCAATTTTTTTATATACAAAAACGTTAAAGAGATTATTATTATTACATCAATGTGTACTAATGAGAAAATTATCAAGTATAATACATCGTACTCCGATATGCGATGATTTATCAATATTCAAATAAATCATCTGGATATTAACATATCTAGATATTAATATCTCCTAAGTACAAAATCGTTGTTAGATGTTTAATAGAGAAAATTCCTCATAACTGCAAATACCGCAATCTATAAATAATTGCTTTTTGGATCGCTATTCTTCTAAATTATTTGAAGAAGTATTGACATTTGATATAATATGCTTCTTATGTGTACGTTGCTCTTCTTCATATTTAATATAGAGATAATGGTATTTCCTCTGTATTATATTAACTCTTTTCTTCTTCTATCTTTAATAATACAGATTTTTTTAAATTTCTTCGTATATTTCTTCTTTTTCGTCTCTGTTTTAATAATACTAATAGAATGGAATTTTCTCTCTTCACAGCTTTACATAACTCTGTATATTCATCCAAAATTATATCATTATTAAGTAGCGATTTGGATGTTTTTTTGTTTTTTATGTTTCCTGGAAACATTAATGACTTCCGAATTATTCAAAGATCATCAGTATTTAATAAAGTACGTACTTTAGTATTGCTGTTTTTTTTTTCATATTTAATAGTTCTAGAAGTATCACTCTCTACATTTGACTCAGATTTATTTTCAATTTTACAGATCCGGATTGCACTCACGAAACTTGTATTTTTTTTCGATGTTTTTTCTTCTCTTTCTCAGAAATACTATTGTCTTCCAATATTATATTAGTGCCAATCTTCATAGCATTATTCGCACTTTCAATTACACTGTCCACGTTATCAAATATCAATTATGCTTTCTGACAATCTATTTGCACATCTTAGAGTGCCGCAAATAGAAAAAGATATGCTCTTGTAGTATATTTAAGTCACACAACATTTTTTTTTCCAATCTCCACTGACTCACCTGACCATTTCTCTTTGTATTGTCCCATAGTTTCAGAATACATGGTATGTATTTTGTGCACTAGCATAATTGCACAATATAGTCCAAATCCTTTTTATTCATAATAGTTGCTTTCCATTTACACACAAGTGAAACTGAGTCTGTTAAACTCAGATTAATGACGTCACTACTTGCTTACTTTGGTAAAAAGTTATCACATGTCATCACAGGTTCATAAACTGAGTTATGACGTCACAAGTGAGAATTATCTGAGAATCGGTGTAAATGGAAAACAGCTATTTTAGCTAATAGCTATTTTAACTAAAATAGCTGTTTTCCATTTCCACCGATTCTCAGATAATTCTCACTTATGACGTCATAACTTAGTTGAATGCGCGTTCCTTTTGCATTCTGACAAGTGAGATTCAACTGCTGCGTTCCACTAAACGCTCATAACGCTCGTAGAATCATTTCATCCTTGTCGTTTATCAAATGTTAAACAAGGACAAACGATGCTCGCGAGCATTGTGAGCGTTAAGTGGAACGCAGCCCTAGCAGACCATCCCCACTCCCAGCGGCCCGCGCGTCGTGCGATCGGTGGGGACGGTAGGTTGTATACCATATTCGGCAGCAGTAGGCCGACCGCTTATTCGACTATCTTTAAACGTTAATATCTCGTTAACTATTGCGCAACCTACAAAATGGTGTAAGATTTTTCGATTCAATTCGGTCCATTCTACCTGCTCGTGATCGATTAGCCGATATTTTCCAAACACTCTGTATATATGGGGCATTCTTTGCCAAATCGGCCACCCCCCCTCGCCAAAATTCGGCGCAACGTAGAGAGTTGTATGAGGTCTCATTTTGAAGCTATATTTGTCTAGTTTTTTTTGGTGAGTGGCCTTTTTGGAAAATTCAAAATGGCGGCTCCAAATCAGCACTGCAAAACACCAAACTCTCGAAAAGGAACGCAAAAAACATTCATAGAGTTTTTTGTGACGGCGAAATATACCGTTTTAGGGTTTGGTTCTTTGTTTTTGGCTGTGCTGATTACGAATCTTGTATCAGAATTTTGAAATTCAAAATGGTGGATCCAATATGGCGGATGAATTTTTAAAAACTGATTGGATTTTTTTGGAACTTATTACTCGGGGGTTTTTGGGGTTGTAGATTACGAATATAAAGTCAGATTTAAAAAATTCATCATGGCCGATCAAATATGGCGGATGAAAAATCTAAACTTGAAATTTTATAATACCCACAATGTGATCATTCTATATCAAATTTTGGATACAAATGATCTCTTGCACTTTTCCGATTAAACGCGTCATTGTCAAAACAAAAATTTATGAGCTTGTAGAGATTGTTGAGATGCGCAGTGGGTTTCCACGGGATGAACATACTCTTTATACCATGACTACGCTTAACAAACATTTTAATGTTCATAAGTTTTTGTTTTGACAGTGATGCGTTTAATCAAAAAATCGCAAGAGAGCATTTGTATCTAAAATTTGACATAGAATATGATTCAACATTTTTGGTACGATAATCTACGACCCCAAAAACCCTCGAGTAACAAATTTCAATCAAATCCAATCACTTCTTAAAAATCCATTCGCCATATTGGATCCGCCATTTTGAATTTCAAAATTCTGATGCAAGATTCGTAATCAGCACAGCCAAAAACAAAGAACCAAACCCTAAAACGGTATATTTCGCCGTCACAAAAAACTCTGTGAATGTTTTTTGCGCTCGTTTTCGAGAGTTTGGTGTTTTGCAGTGCTGATTTGGAGCCGCCATTTTGAATTTTCCAAAAAGGCCACTCACCAAAAAAAACTAGACAAATATAGCTTCAAAATGAGACTTCATACAACTCTCTACGTTGCGCCGAATTTTGGCGAGGGGGGGGGTGGCCGATTTGGCAAAGAATGCCCCATATATACGAGGGGTGTTCAAAAAGTAAGTTTCCCTAGTCTGCCGTTTTGCCCCAGCGCCATCTAGCGAGCTGGGACCGAACATAGTTTTAGTTTAGGATATACCGATAAGAGCGGAACTGGTCTTAGCTGCCGAAAAAATTTTTTTCATCAGTACCGGCTCGGAAACCATGGAGCTACCTGTGAAAAACGTGTCCACTTATGAGTTGCGTGCAGTTATTCGCTTTTTAACTGCAAAAGGGCTTAATGGCAACGAAATTCACACTGAATTAGTGCATATTTATGGTGACAAATGCATGAGTGTGCAAATGGTGCGTCGGTGGCGTACATATTTTCTCGAGGGACGCGGAGAAGTTCATGATGAGCAGCGTGCAGGCAGGCCAAAAACCGCCATTACAGATGACGCAGTCGCAGCAGTCGAAAAAATCATTTTGGCGGATAGGCGCTTTACAATTGACAGAATTTTGGACTCAATGCCTCCTGAAATCGATATTTGTCGAACTTCAATCCACACAATCATAACAGATCATCTTCGTTACCGTAAAGTTTGTGCGAGGTGGGTCCCACGCCTGCTTTCAAATGATCACAAACAAAAAAGACTTCAGTCTGCAGGAAAATTTCTTGACATGCTTGAAGGCGAAAATGTTTACTCACGCATTGTGACAGGGGATGAAACGTGGGTTCACCACACAAACCCTGAAATAAAGCGATAAAGTATGGTTTGGAAGAAATCAGAAGAGAGTGCTCCAAAAAAGGCAAAAATCCAGTATTCTGCTGGTAAGGTTATGGCCACAGTTTTTTGGGACAACGAAGGTGTTTGTTGATTGATTTTCTTGAATCCGGTACCACGATAAATGCAGATCGTTACTGTGAAGTGCTAAATAAACTTAAAAGTGCCATTAAACGAAAGCATCCTGGAAAATTATCGAGAAAAGTGTTGCTTTTTCACGACAATGCACGGCCTCATTCAACAAAAAAAACACAAACCTTACTGGAAAAATTCAAATGGGAAATTTTTGATCACCCACCCTACTCTCCAGATCTCGCACCAAGTGACTTTTTTCTTTTTCCTAAGTTAAAGGAAAGTTTGGGTGGCCATCACTTCAATTCAAATGATGAAGTGAAAGACTTTGTTAAATTATTCTTTAAAAAACAGGGCACGGATTTTTATAAACAAGGTTTGTCAAAGCTTCAGAACAGATATAAAAAATGTATTCAAGTCCAAGGGGACTATGTAGAAAAATAGTTTATAAGTCAAACAATAAATACATATGTTACTTTAACCTAAAAATTGTGTTTTGCTTTTTTCCCGGAGCAGGGAAACTTACTTTTTGAACACCCCTCGTATAAAAGTTCCAGTGCGAGTTAAAAAAAAAATCATGCTTGGCGTACTGATAGAATAAACCGTCTGTGATTGTACGTTTGATAAATCAAGTATTTTGTCGGCATGTCCATTGTATAATACGCCGTAGACGGAAAGTTTGCAATGATCGACAGACAAGGAATCCCAGAAGGTATCCGTCTCCTCCTTCTATATCCGTACAATGAGTAGAGCTTAATTCGCAGCCTACTCCTGATCGGAGATGTACGCCATTAGTATTTATTCGTACCTCGGCGATATAATCTTGCAAGGTTATTTTAAGACTGCCTAGCACGATGACATTTCCCCAAGTTCCATACGGGTCAGAGTAAGCGCTGCCGGAGCATCCGCCGTCATTGTCAACGTGGCCGGCTAGAACTATTGGTCGTGATGCGGTCCGATTTGATTTTAATCCTATTATACGAGTTCCAGCCATTTCGAAGGTTCCATAGGTGTGCATGTGTTTGCATGCATCTCGTGTTACGTCGACTATGTATGAAAATTGCCCGTTGTGTACATCCGAGGAATGCGAAAACATTCCACATTCCTTTACTGTACGGTCTATCTCGACTTTACATTGTATTACTTTTACGGAATTAAAATCATTGAGTTGAAGTAATTGTACATAAACTTTGCTAGAGTTTACATTCTGTGGGGGAATGTCACATTCTTCAATGTTTATCAACGATAATGTAGTTAAATTTGCTGCTGCGGAGC
>NW_017300311.1:296326-304183 GCF_001594075.2 Trachymyrmex cornetzi
TTTTAAATTGTTTCTATTTAGTATTTCCAATACTTCGTGAGGACCGGTATATTGGTCTCCCAGTTTTCCAGGTTTTGGCCCTTTTAATAAAAATACATTATCTCCAGGCTTGAATTTCTGTGGATTAATTTTCTTATCGTAATGTTTTTTCGATTTAACTTCAGCTTCTACGACGTTTTCGCGAGCATTTGTTTGGATTGCATGGAGTTGTGTAACTAAATTTATTAAGTAATCATCATAATTACACCGAAAAAATTGTATTCTTAATTTAAGAATATCCCACTTACGTATAGTATGTTTTCCTCTAAAATAAGCGCTGAGACGATCCTCTTAATTTAAGAGAGTAATCATCTAAAAATTAGTATATTCTTAATAAAAAAATTCAAATGGGAAATTTTTGATCACCCACCCTACTCTCCAGATCTCGCACCAAGTGACTTTTTTCTTTTTCCTAAGTTAAAGGAAAGTTTGGGTGGCCATCACTTCAATTCAAATGATGAAGTGAAAGACTTTGTTAAATTATTCTTTAAAAAACAGGGCACGGATTTTTATAAACAAGGTTTGTCAAAGCTTCAGAACAGATATAAAAAATGTATTCAAGTCCAAGGGGACTATGTAGAAAAATAGTTTATAAGTCAAACAATAAATACATATGTTACTTTAACCTAAAAATTGTGTTTTGCTTTTTTCCCGGAGCAGGGAAACTTACTTTTTGAACACCCCTCGTATATATGTATATATATTATTAATATATATACAGGGTGTCTGATAAATGAGGTCGGGGCCGCATTAGGTGCGTAGAATGGGTCAAGTGGTGCAAAAAAGTCTTATAACATTTTGAGATATCCGCTGTAGTTTTCGAATTATAAAAGGAAACGTCTAAGCCAATGTGTGGTGCAGCCGCGCCGCGCGAATTTGTAGCACGGCCCATCGTGCCTCGCTCTATAACAACGCGTCGTTGGCGCGCGGAGCTGAGGGGAGCGAGGAGCAGGATAGCGCTTCGCCGCCTGGCATGGCGATCCTGTGTTTCGCCGTATCGCGCCTACACTATCCAAAAATGTTAATTTAGCTGAAGTATTCCTTATCATTTCTTAATCTTATCGTTTCCTTAACATTAATTGTTAAGGGGCCGCATTGGGGGCATAGAATGGGGCGTATAATGGGTCGAGTGGAGCAAAAAAGTCTTATAACATTTTGAGATATCCGCTGTAATTTTCGAATTAAAAAAGGAAACATCTCTCAATAGCAAGATTAAATATATATATATATATATATATATATATATAACCCCCACTCAGCTATGCAACTGTTTGGTACAATATTTAAGATATTGATGATGGAGTTCCTCACCGTATAGTAGTTATAATCACGTATTAACGGAATGCGTTTTCCACGATATTGGATTCAAGTTATTATTTATTAAATTTCGAGCTGGCTCAAAAGGGAGCCAAAACGTCTTAAACATTTTCACAAATGTTAACAAAATCGCTCGTGACCAGGCTCTGGTATCTCTAAGACGATGTTAATCATTTACTTTTTCAAAAATAATCGTTACTATTAAATCTATAGTGTTAAATTTAATCTAATTTGATTCGTTTCTGCTTCCATTCAATATATCGTTATTTTATATTAAAACAATACAGTTAAACAGTTCAAATTGGATTAAATTTGATGCTATATAGTGTCAAATTTAACCCAATTTGAACCGTTTAATTCCATTGTTTTAATGTAAAATAACGATATATCGAATAGGAGCAGTGGCGATTCAAATTAGATTAAATTTGACACTATGGATTTAACAGTGCAGTTGGATATTTTACTTTTTCAACAAAATCTATTTTTTTATATCTTTAAGTTCAATATTTCTTATTCGATAACTTATACTTTACTAGAGAAAAAATATACTTACTCTACTACTAAATTCGCTTTATTACAGTTTTAAGCGTAAAATCCTGATTATTGATCTGTATTACAATATTTCGTGCCAAATCCTCAATCTCAATATTTTATCTTGGTGTTTCCATGTTCTTTTTGTTCAATATTTCGCGCAAGCATAATGGATATACTGCATACATCGTCACAGAATTTAGGTAAAAATGACAAATACGCGAAATGATATGCAAATCCTGGTAAGAAAGACGAATCCCGTCGCTCTCAACCTCGTCTGTGTCGTTCTCGTTTCGTCGTCGTCGTCGCACCTCCAGCATTTCTCAAGCAAGTCATGAAAAAATCGCGATGGTGCCTCTCTCATCTACATATGGTTTTTCCATTAAAGTTGCATCATAAAAATCGGCGTGACGTCTGCGCTTTCATTGTTCACTCGGTACTCCACTTGGACGAGTGAGAAAATCAGCTTATCCAATTTTCTGCGGCGGAAACACGCCAAGAGAAAAATCTTGTAATCGCGTCTCGCATCATATACGTCCGGCGGGTTTCGTTTCCGTTAAAAACGGTGCGCGATGTAGGTATCAGTCATGTTGAAAGCGTAGAAAGTGCAAAGATACGCCAAGATACACACGAGTGTAAGCGTGAACGTAACTTTTCTTAACCGGAACTTTTTTTTAGTGGAGTCTACCCAATTTCGTTAAGATGTCTACAAACGTGGTACCCACATAAAGACGAAATTTACTTTATCTTTGTAGAACGGTGATAGATGCTTGTATACCTTTGTGATATGAAAAGTTGATAAAAGGCAAGAGACAAGATGCAGCTTTGCTTTCCAGACGTTTACTTTTAAAAACACATATTTCTTTAATGTTTTTATAAAAACATAATGCATAGGAAGAACGCGGAGAGATTTTATTAATATGATATGACGAGACATGCAGAATTTTTAAATGGTTCTTAATCAAGATCTTTGCATTGTACATATGATAATTTACTATTGAAACTAATTCAACAAAAGCTATTTAAACAAGAAATATGAAGATTTCAAATTTTTTTATATACGTATGGCTTTGGGTAAAGAGAAAAAGTAACGAGAAGATTTTTAAAAAATTAAATTAGAAATGATAGAATGAAATGAAGAACGGAAAGTAAAAATAAAAGAGCTGATATCTTAAGGGGATCCTAAAGACGATTAGTCGTAGTGTAAGTAGGACTTATAGGCTTTCTAAAATAAGCTATAACCTAAATTTTAAGTCTTAACCGTAAGAAATTGGCCAATCACAATCGGATGTGAGAAGAATAATCTTTTATGATTAGTCAATTTCTTATGGTATAAGACTTAAAGCTATGGTTATGGCTTATTGTAAAAAGTCAATTACATATAGACGATTTACCTATCATTGACGTGTCACTACATTTGTACTACTATATCAATACCTGACGCATATATACATATAAATTGTGATATAACAATAATGTTTTAATTAGACGTTTAAATTCAATTGTAAGAAATCCGCATTGTTTTTTTGTGCAAACTACTAGTCTGTAAACTATACTATTTCATAAGTACGAATTGTACAGTTTTTTGTATGAAGCAAATGTCACGATGTGACAGCTTTAGAACACCATATTGGACTATGAAATGGTAAAGATCTCAATTTCGAAATTTTTTTGTCATTCTCGGCATAAACTCTATCTCACAGACTCGTATTAACGTGCATACTTTAATCCTGGAGAAGCATTTTTGAATCTGTAAAGGAGGAAAAAAGTAGCTAATATATTAAGATAAAAACCGGCTAGAAACACGAACAAATCAACAATTACCTTAAATGGTTCATATTAATTTATTTAACAATACACACTTAATTTAAGAATTTGTAAAAGACCATAACAAAATCTTTTTTCACCTTCAAGACGCAATAAATATTAGTTATATATCATGCTTTTTCGATAAACCTCTCCATTTAAATGAGTAAGTTCTTCATGTTATATATATATGTGTTCATAACAAATTAATTCTTCAATTTTCCATCGTTTGGCGAGGAAAAAAGTAATAATTGTTATACAAAAATTATATGATTTAGTCGGTAATACAGACGGTTTTAGGATCCCTTTAAAAGATTGATATTATTATTTTTAATATTTTTATTAAAAAATGTCTCTCTAACAACACATCAGTATTTTTCAGAAATGATAATACGTAAATACGTTTTGAATGCATTGATTATAATATAATAGTTTAATGCAAATGACAATTACAATTCTTGTTCTTTAATTAAGCTAACTAATAAGTCTCAGAGGAGATTATGTTTCGTTATCAAAACAAAAATATGGTCAACGACGTAGGAAAACACACAAGCGTATTTACGTACGTGGATTAATTAAAATAGAATTATGATACGGACGACACGACGCTCTCCTTAAAACCGCTTTCGAGGAAGCTGTTTCTCAAGGTAAATCCCTATTAAAGTTAATGTGTATGTATGTCTAATTTTTAAAACTTCAAGGTTATCAAATATATTGTGTCTAAATTTTGCATTTTTTTAAACATTTACTTTATGTATTAACAATAACAAGAATATTAAAAAATTCTATGAATAAAATGTTTGAATTGAAATCAAATAATTATAAATAAATTATAATGATTAAGATAAATAGTTTATATAATTGATTTTTAAATATAATAATAATTACTCGTAGAGCTACGGAGCAGGAAGAGCAGGAAATAAATGGTTGCGTATGTGAACTAGGTAAACGTTGCTGTAAAAAGCTCGCATAATTGCGAGGCTCGAGAATACCGCGAATTGTGCGTTATTTGAGGATCTCGATAGGTAATATTAAGATGTGATTTATCTTGATCTTGTCTGGAGTTGCAAGACGCAATTAATCCGCGGGTAGCTCACAGCCATAGAATGACCCTTTGTGTTCTCCAGTAATTAAAATGCCATCGGCTTTATTACGTAATGTGTGGCGCAATTAAGTCATGCGGTGTTGGGCGCGAATAGAGCACAATGATTCGTCGGGGCACAATGGCGGTGTGACCCGATTCTACGAAAATTTCTCCCCTGCAAATGTAGATCGTATAAAATAACATGGGAAATGTCATGAGGATTATACTGCGCGTGCGGCTTAACTGACTATTTAATACAAAAGGTGTAGAACATATGCAGAGTGTGAGTATTTGCGTATGTATACAGGAGATTGGAGGCGTAGTAAACCACACTTTGAATTGTCACACTTTGAAACCACTCTGTGAATTCTCGAATCAATTTGAATTCTATTGTCTATAATCGAGAAGATTAAGATATAATTGAAACAAGAGATGTGCGGAGAAATAAATTGTTGCATAAAATATATAAGTAAATAACAACTGAAAAATGTCGTAAAAGTTGCATAAAATTCGAAGATCGATGAGCTTTAATTTAACGCACGTACAGATAATGCTGTGCTAATGTGCGCTTACAAAAAGTCTCGTAAAGTCTCGAAATACGCTGTGATCATCGCATTATAGCTGAGGCTTTTGCAAAGTTGATGGCATCGGCTGCTGCTGCAATTGTTATTTAAAAAAAATTCCTGGACGTTTACGTAATCACGTATCTCACACTCGCGCCATAAAGCGCGCGCGGGTGCCTGCGATTCCCTGCAGTGATTAAGGCCTGATTTATATCTGTCGTTGACGTAGCCGTGCAATTAATACCAGAAAACAGAAACGGAGGCACCGGACGACAATTGCGGGGCTCGTTCATCACGCGAGGCTCGTTTCACCAAAACGCAATAATTAGTAGAACGTATGTCAGGAGTCCTTACTGACTGCGGCGATACATCTTGTCGTATTCTTCGTTAGTGCCCAACATAGATTTAATTAATTTCCGACTTTCTAGAGAGAGCACTTGGGAAAGCAAGTATAAATAGAAAAAATTTAGTGGGAGAGAGAAGGAGAGATGCTCGCAATTGAATCATGTTTGGTGCAATTATGTATGTTTCCACATAGAATGCACTTCTTTGATACGTTAACACACAATTATTCCTACTCGCATAAATTGGGAAATTACAAACGTCAATTTATGTAGAACAGACACAAGAATGTATATTTATCATGTATGTATTAGTATACGGGAAAGACGATTTGGCTAAAGTATATATAAAAAGCTAGATTATAGATTTGAAATGTGTTTTGTCAAAATGATTAGATATGTAAGAATCTTTCAAACAGGATGAGCAATATGCTGCAAAAAGTTTTGACATTTTAGCATCAGTTTGAGCGCCTTATATAATTAGTTTGATAGTTCAACAAAATTATTTTTAGATCTAGTTAAATTTTTAGATACTTCAGTAAACTATCCTTTTTGTGTTGTCAAATGCTGTGAATGTAATTAGAGGCTAATAATTATGTAAACAATGCCGCCTGTTAACCCATTATTATAACGTAGGAGAATCACGCATACTCAAGGATTATTTACGAAACTTTGATGTAGTAACACCACGTTTTTTTTTACGGACTGAACAAAAGAACTGAGAGATTCAGGTAAGAAGGATAGAGCAGCGAAGAATAACCCTGCTACACGTCGCCAAATCAGGAGATCAAGAACCAATCAGTCGCGATTGGTTGCACGGTCGGCCGCGGGCGGTATTCCCGGGTGATCGGAACCACGTGCCAAATTGCAAATCGATATCTCAATTTGCCTCAGCGTCAGACGCAGGTAGACAAATACCCTCCTAGGATCCTTTTCCCTGGAGAATGTCTCAGTATGCAGCATGCGTCGCTGTCAAAGTTTCGTTATGTCAGGGGTGCACAGTGTACACGTTCGGTGTTATTTTTACTGTCTGCCTCCTGCCGATTTCTATTTATTTTAGATGGAGACAATGAAAACATCGTTTTTGATTCTCGCTCGATATATTGATATGATAATACGATAGTACATATTTTTACGGAGAATCTGATTAACTTGAATTTAATTTAATGAACAAGCAAAATTATCATTTTTACAAGTCTATTTAAATAATTTTGTAAATAATTTCTCTTCAAACTTTATTTGAAACTAAACGAAATTTTATTATTTGCTTTTTTCCAACATAATTCGAGTGAAATCCTTTAATTGTGTATAATGCGAAAATAATTAATTTTTCGATGTTTATCGAGAAAAAATTAATTTCAAGTTGATCAAAACATTTATAAATAAATAATGACTTGTGAAAATGGAAATTATTATGACTTTAATTATAAATTAACTAATGTATTTATATTTTGACCGTATATTTGAAAAACTCAATTAATACTATAATGTAACTGCCTATTACGGTCCGAGCTGAATCTTTGTTGCTTTAAATAATTCAATCTTGAATTACTAATATATCCTATATATGTACTTGCATATATACCATATTGTAGTCTTTTTCAAACTGCGCGCCGAATTGTTTTTCCGGACTAAATAAACGCAATTAAAACTACTCTAGTAATCGCGAATTAAATTGACAAGCAATTTTTAATAATTTGATGCTACCATCAAGCATCGTATATTATAAAGATGTTAATCTATAAAAACTGTTAATAAATTTATTGCGAAAAATATTACCTCGGCCGGGACTTGAACCCGGATCTCTTGTAAACCGTACGAGCGTCCTGAGCCATTAGACTACCGAGGCCTTAGTAATATTCTTCGCAATAATCGGTATACTAAGGAAACAACGTCTTTCTTTCAGGCGACGTAATCTAAACAATGTATTTATATTTTGACCGTATATTTGAAAAACTCAATTAATACTATAATGTAACTGCCTATTACGGTCCAAACTGGATCTTTGTTGCTTTAAATAATTCAATCTTGAATTACTAATATATCCTATATATGTACTTGCATATATACCATATTGTAGTCTTTTTCAAACTGCGCGCCGAATTGTTTTTCCGGACTAAATAAACGCAATTAAAACTACTCTAGTAATCGCGAATTAAATTGACAAGCAATTTTT
>NW_017300311.1:304674-309052 GCF_001594075.2 Trachymyrmex cornetzi
TTAATTCGCGATTACTAGAGTAGTTTTAATTGCGTTTATTTAGTCCGGAAAAACAATTCGGCGCGCAGTTTGAAAAAGACTACAATATGGTATACATATATGCAAGTACATATATAGGATATATTAGTAATTCAAGATTGAATTATTTAAAGCAACAAAGATCCAGCTCGGACCGTAATAGGCAGTTACATTATAGTATATAAATTAACTAATAACGGAGGATTTCTGATAAAGTGGCCTCATGAAATGTTTTACTTTTTGTGTTTGCTAATTCGAAGTTGAATTTTCATCGAGAAATAACACCTCGTGTTATTAGCGTCGGTCACGTTTCAGGAGTTCATTTCGAGAAAATACATAGCGAAGCGCAGAAAGCCGATATCCCCATCGACGTTCGAGGACGTTTCACGATTTCGCGTCGCAAAGGGGTGACAAGGGTATGGGAGGGGAGATCGCGATGCGCAAATGCAAAACCATCTCTGCGAATTCTATTCAGTACATCTGAGGAGGAGACGAGAGCGGCAGGTGTGCGAGTCGCGACCGCTTCTCTCGAATATGGATCTTCCCGACGAATTGGTTCACCGCAACAGCCACAACATCCCCGTGGCTCGCGAGCTAGAACGCCTGGAAGCGCCTTCGTAGCAATCGGTCGAGATGATTGGATCGCCACATTCACCTGATTTTAATGAGACGATCGGGTAGATAGAGGAAGAACAGAATAACTAATATATCAATAATAAGATAAGGGTTGTTTAATATTTTAGACGAATCTGGGAAAGTGTTTCACGTTCATACATATGGAATACATTTAGTCATTTCTCTTAATTAACTTAATATTGAATGCGTTTAATTAATGTTAAATATATTCTTTTTTTCTATTCTATACTATATCATTATATAACGGCATTTGCGTTACGAAAAGTTTGCGTTTTACCTCTCGATTATAAAAAAGTTTTATTTGATATTTGATTTAATATATTCTATGAAATACGTTAAACAAAACGTTTAACAAAAAATTATATTTGATGCATAATGTTAACAATTATATTTAGTTTTTGTATCGTTCAAATTATTAACTGAATTTTTTATTCTGGTTAATAATGATATTTCTTCTTGTTTTTTTTGCAGGTAAGTGTCCATACTGTAACTGTAAGTCCATATCAGGCATCCAAGCAGTACATTATTGGTGAGTTGTTCGATTGAATTGAAAAAAGAAAAATATGAAAACGTAATCCGCGAAAATTAGATTGTACTGGCATAGCACAATGCAGTTATACGAGTAATCCGTGGCGGGAGAGATAAATAAGCATGACTTGAAATGAAAATAAATCCTATTGTTTTGGCAAAATACTCCTGAGAACAGAAGTCTTCAATCGTTGATTATCCAGCAAATGTTGCTTTTCAACTGAGAGATCTAATTTTCACATTCAACTAATTTCTCAGCCGGTAATAACATAGTTTCAAGAATTAAATTTGTTGGACTCTCTTCGGAAATGACAATAGACGCGAGACTCATTTCTGAAGTTGCTGTTACGTGAAATTAATTGAATCTGGGCTGGTTGATCGTGTAGAATTAACGATTCCCTTTGCAAAGTTACTATAATTACAATTCACCCCTTCAGCTTTTTGACTTATTATACTTTCTTTATGAGTACTCAACTACTCACTGAAACTATCCTTGCTTGACCTACTTATTATCGTACTTTTTCTCTACTTTTCTGTAGAATAACCGAATAAACATGCAATATTTTAAACGATTTATTACGAGTAAATGCGTATAAATATATTTTATTTCAGAAATATTTGTTAGAAATATTATTTAGAGAAATAAAATGTTTATTATATTAAAATAAATTTTATTAAATATTCTTTTCTTGGCACAGTACAATAATTCCAAGTAAAATCTTAATAGCTTTATATTACATCATTATCCATATTAATGTTAATTAATGTAAATTTTATTTCTGCATAATTGTTTATCCATTTGAAATATTAATGTAAGGATTACGCAAAAGACGATAAAATCGTGCAAGCACAAGAAGTTTACATAGAAATACCGCGAAACTGGAAATCTCTTGACGCAAATCGTCCACCTAATTCCATTCTTCCGCAGACTTGCTACAGTTCTATAAAGATCTTCCGCATATGCCCGTGTAGAAATTTGTTAGGGATTTCACTATGTAACATATTTCTGATGAGGCCCTTATCGGGATTTGGTAGGAATGCCATAAGTAAGATTTCCTTATTTATATCTGATGAGGCCCTTATTGGGATTTGATAGGGATGTATTAATTTTATAAATACTTGTTTATTTTAAGGCTAACTTATAGGGGTCTGGAAAGGATTTATTAGGCATGCCATATTAGTATGTTATTCTCCAGACAAAAATAAGCGACACGTATTTTTTTATATGTGCCTATACGCACTTTTAAAGGATAAAACACTCCTTGGAAAAAAATTAATTTTTCTCTTTCTCGAAGCGAATATCGTCGGAACTGTAAGAGATAGAAAAAAATTTTCTAAAAGAGAAAAACCAAATTTTTTTCTAAAGGGTGTTTTACCCCCTAAAAGTGCGTATGGGCACGTAAAAAAAAATACTGACTGGATGTTCAGTTAAATTGCACAAACTTCTATCAGGATTATATTGACAGATATATCACAACTATACGTTCATTAACATGCACCATCGAAGTAGCAGTTTTCGTACGATTACAGAGGTCAAGCAATGCGAGAATGGTGGTTCGCATTCGGATGGGTGACCGTTTCAAATTAACAAAATTAATTCCTGTAATATTTCCTCATAAGGCCCTGATAATTTTTCCTTACAGGGCCTTGATAAATTTTCTTTACACGGCCCTGATAGTTTTTCCTTATAGGGCCCTGATAATTTTTCTTTATAGGGCTCTGATAATTTTTCCTTATAGGGCCCCGATAATTTTTCCTTATAGGGGCCTGGTCAACAATTTGTTACATGCCATGTAAAGCCCAAGTAATTTGCCCTAATCGGCCCCGATAAATTTTAGGATATACTTATAAGGCCTTTGTAAGCCCTAACAATTTTCTACACGGGTGGTATCATTCTGAAATGAGATAAAAAAAAGGAGGCAATTTTCTTTTCCGAATCCTTTGGACGATCCGATGCTTTGAAACGATCCGTTTCTTCGCCCCGTTTGTTTATCACGTACGCAAGAATATCGCTTTATTTCCGCTACGACGCGACGTTTTAGTAGATCCGAATTATTTCGACAATCATCTCTATTTCGCGCAAACGGAAACCTAATTTGTACTTCAGTGATAAACAGCCCGGTACACCGGTTTCCGATGTAAATCAGCAGCAGCACGAGAGTACAAAAAGAGAGATAGGAGAAGTGGAAATAATCGTTTGAAAGGCATGGTACGTGAAACCAGACACCTTGATAATCGCTCGTTTTACATCGTACTACCGAACAATTAATTATGATCGAAACCATCTTTACTTTCAGTTTCTTTTGTTTTGGATCCCTCGCAGAGGCCCGCTTCATTATCCTCTGGTCTTTCATCAAACGGGACTTTATCTCGTTTCTATCAGTTAACTTCTCAGCGCAGCATCGTGCTATAGAATCTGTAGATTAATAATTATTCCAAAAATGGACGAGTAAGAGATTACAGCGGTCGTACAAAATAAGGAAATATTTCGTGGTAAAAACGGAATTGTAAAGAGGAAAGGGAAACACACAAATTATATATTTTTTAATATTTTATAATAAAATTTATCTAAAAATAAATTGTAGATTACAGAAACAAATTTTTTTAAGAATTGAAATATGTATATGGAGTTATTATGGAAGAGAAAAGTGCACATTTAAACAATGTATATGTAATTAAAAGGTTTGTATACACAGTTGGGAAATTTGTATTAATTAACATTTTACTTGTCCCGAACGGTTTACTCAAATTTTTGTGTTTATTTAATAAAAGATAAATATGTTAGAAAATAACACAAAAATTATGTAAAAATTTAACACAAAAATGTAATACTGATACAATTTGTAAGCAATCATATTTCTTGATTAAAATTAAGTTTGTTTTTAAGATGTTAAGTTTGTAATATTAAATTAAATTAATATGTTTCAATAAATTTAACATTTACAATACATTGTATTATAACACATTTTATTCAGTTATCTTAGAATTTACGTTTTAGAAAACATATTTTTATGTTATTTTTAAATTACTCATAAATTGTGTTATTATAACACTAAGAAATGTTGAATATTAATTTAAAACTTGGATATATTAAAGCACAAAATTTTGACAAAAATTTGGAGTGACTCTTTTTAAAAAAAATACATGTTTCTTATTTTATATATATATATATATATATATATATATAAATTGTTTA
>NW_017300311.1:309824-314564 GCF_001594075.2 Trachymyrmex cornetzi
ATTAATTCAAATAAATAAAACAACAGACAGTAAGGATTATGATAGATAATTACATTTGAATAATTGGATTTCTGTATTCGCAAAATTAAAGATTTTTGTGCATTCACAAAAATGATGATATATATGTATATACAGGGAAAAAGTACCGCGACACCTGAATATCATAGAAAATATAAGTATTACAGAAAAGTGTTTCAGACAAAAGTTGTAGGGTTCCAAAAGATCTATTTACTGATCATATCAGTTTGACTTTGCGTGGCGTCTTCAAGGTTAGATCAAGGTCAGATCAATTTTTTTAAATGGAACACCTTATTTTTTATTGCATATTCTTATAGCACATCTCGAGAGCTTTCCAAAACACTATAATAAAATATTTTTTCATGAAATACTTTTGGAGTTATAAGGCTTGAAAGTTATAGTACCACCGGCATTAGCATTACGCAAGGTGTCCCGATCGACGGCTAAAACCTCTTGAATGTCATTTAGAATCATATCTTGGATAACATTTGTTAAGATCAAAGTCATTGGAGATTGTTTCTTTTATTTTCATTTTTACACTGAAAATTCATTTTTATGTAAAAATGAAAATAAGAGAAACAATCTTCAATGATCTTGATCTTGACAAATGTTATCCAGGACATGATCTTGAACAGCATTCAAAAGGTTTTAGCCGTCTGTCGGATAATTTGCGTAATGCTAATGTCAACTGTACTGTAACTTTCGAGGCTTATAACTCCAAAAGTATTTTATGAAAAAATATTTTATTATAGTGTTTCGGAAAGCTCTTGATATGCGCTATAAGAATATGTAATGAAAAATAAGGTGTTCCATTTAAAAAAATTGATCTGACCTTGACCTGATCTTGAAGACGCCACGCAAGGTCAATCTGATATGATCAGTAAATATATCTTTTGGAACCCTATAACTTTTGTCTGAAACACTTTTCTGTAATACTTATATTTTCTATGATATTCAGGTGTCCCGGTACTTTTGCCCCACCCTGTATATACGAGTACATATATCATCATTTTTGTGAATGCACAAAAATCTTTAATTTTGCGAATACAGAAATCCAATTATTCAAATGTAATTATCTATCATAATCCTTACTGTCTGTTGTTTTATTTATTTGAATTAATATTTCGTTTTTAATATAATATAATAAATATAATTTGTTGATGTTTTAATAAAATTTTACTGGAAGAAATTTATTTTTAAACTTTTAGAGGTAAGCTTAAAAATACAAAATATAAATAATAGGGAGCATACACAGCCACAGCACTATATATATATATATATATATATATATATATATATATATATATACATATATATAAATATTGCATATTATAAAAGCCTTTCTCTTTTATTCTGTTTCGTAAGGAATAATAGAAAAATGTGCGGGATAAGAACGTTTGGCATTATTATGTTTAGATTTCAAGAAATTCTAGTTTTAGAAATGCGAACTTACGGAGATTACGTTAGCTGCTCATCCTTTGTTCGTTGGTTCAGTGCTCACGAACCTTAAGGCGGTTCGCTCGAACAAAGGGAAAACCCTTGTTTTAGTAGCAAGTACAGGTCACTTAGCCTACTAAGCGAGTTTATGCATACGAATTTCTCGCGTCTCGCTAGAGTGGCTTTTGACGACGCAATTTGCAAGAGAAATTGCCGAAGGCTATGAAAATTGGTATGTACATGCTTTAAAACTGTAACAGTTATCTAAAGGTAGTAAAAAAGAAGTACTGTCGAAGTACTTATAATTATATTATATTATCAAAGCATGTAATTATATTATATTTTGAATGTGGAATGTCGAATGCAAGAAGCGCATTACAGACAATAATTGAACAATTTTTCCAAAATTATCAATTTCTTAATTTGTTATTATGAATTTTATATATATATATATATAAGATAATTTTCTAAAATATAAATTGTAATATATTTCTAAAATAGGTTTACAGAATTAATATATAAAGAATCATTTATGGAATTGCTTGTATTGAAACAATTGTTTTTATTTTAAGCAATTATAAAAGATTACCGTAATAAAGAAACTGCTACTGCTAAGAAAGAATTTAATCTTATATATTACAAAATTGTTAAATAATAATTTAATCATGAAATTTTTTCCAAATTTTTAAATTTTAATGAAGTGATCAGATATGATATTTAGATATGTCCAACCTAAATGAAAAGCGTGCATATATTCGCATTACGTTTGAAATATAATTGTTTGCGTTGGAAAGCTAAACGAATTTAATCGTGAATTTTCTTGTCAGTGTCTATCATTACAGATCAAAAGCGTGATCTTAGTAGGGTAACTCCGGTATATACGCCGCACCTATCAAAAACTTAATTTATTAAGTATTATTTACTATGTTTAAAATAAACGAATATATCAGTAAAAACTTTGTACTGTCTACTACTATGAAAAAAATATTAGAAATCCGAAATATTTAGTTTTCGTATAAAAAAATAAACTTTTTGAAATATCTTACATTTTTGCGATATATAGATAATGGGTGGGATATATGGCAAAAATGCAAGGGTTTCAACAAATTAAACAAAGAATACGAAAGCAAAGCACTTGTATTAATTGCTAATATACAACATGTTTTACTATTCCTCTACACGTATGTATCACGAAATAACCGCTAGGTCTTTTACACGCCTTATAGTAATCATTTTATGTAGATTATAATGTATGATGATGCTATTTGTTACACACACAGTGATAAGTCGATTCAACTCACAATAATTTCATTAATATTACAGTAAGAAGCTGAAATTATAACTCTATACGAATATAACATAAAGGCATGTAACAGAGTAGTTGCGAGAAAATTACCCTCACTACTTCTATTTTTTCTGACTTCCGCTACGTATATACCGGAGTTACCCTATTATTTTGTGAAATTTATTCTCTAAATTGAATCAACCTATAACATATTTTCGTTAAATTGATCACACATGCGTAGCACATTACATTTTTTTTAAATTGTACGAGAAGTTCCACAAATTTTATTCGAATTTTTATCCGAATGTTTCCGATATATCTATTCCTATGATAAATGGATACAACGACTCATAAATTTTGATTGTGAAATACCTTTTAAAAAATACGTAAAATTTTTATTATTGAATTATAATTTTAGGTAAAATTATATCTACATAGAAATGTACACTGAAAAAAAAAACGAAATATACCTATATAAATTAATATCTTTTTAATATGTTCATTTATCAATATTTACAATTATATTGATAAAGAATTTGTTTTTTTAATTTGTGTTTTGTGTGTATGATTTTCGTAAGCACTACAATTACTACAAATTAAACTTGCACGTTTATTGTAATTAATTTTACAATCGTTTGAATTGTTATATAAATTATTTTTAATATTGATTTAATATTGTTGTCTGTGAAGATGTTTTTTCCATTAATAATAGTTTAGTTTTTATTTAGAAAATGTAATTTTTCTGAAGTAAAGATAAAATGGCACATTGATACTTGATAAGAATAAAGTTTTCGAAACGTCGATAATTTTCTGCAAAGCGGAGAACATTGTTAATGCTCGATTTTAAATGTTTCATAAACGCATCGAAAACTTGTAACGAAGTCAACGTAACCACAGGTTAACGTAACTCGCGCGCGTAACGAATGTACATTGGTAAAAGCGTTTAACGAATCTATCGAATAGCTTCGTAACTTTGTCAACCGTGGCAGCGGTAAATATTATTGAATCAACTTCCCGCCATGTCACATCGCACCGAAAAGCCGAGAGGGAAGCGATCATCTCCTGGAAATTTCGAAGGGTGTCGCTATAATTGGTAATCTGTAGTTATACCCTGTCCGGGGAATAGCTGCCAATTAATTAAGCCGCGTATTCATGCCGTAAACTAATGTCGCGACTAATAACTCGTCCCGTCGGAACCATGGCCACACGGTGCGCGTTCATCGGCTTAATTACGCAATCGCGCGATTTATCTCGCTTGACAGATTTTGCAATTTTTTTTCCTTTCAGGTTAAATAATTTGACAATGTTATGTGTTAGTCTTAAATATTAGGAAAATTAACAAAAGAAATATGGGATTTTCGTAGCATGAAAAAATTTGAATATATTTTGATTAAGTGCCTTTTATTGAATAATGCAGATACACTGTAAAAAATTCAATGTTTAAAATGTTACATTTAAAACATCTTTTCTTAAAAAATCTTTAAAACAAATATTTAATAATAATAAATATTTCAGTTTTAAACGTTTTAATATTTTAAATTCAAACACATAGTCAATGACAGTAACGGTAATATACAAGCTTAAATTAGGTGACAATTTTATTAATAAAGTTATTTCATATACTATTCGATACGTTTGGATTCATACAGTAGTCCTCTTCAGTCTTTACAGACATTACAATATAGAAACAAATTAAATTAAAAATAAAAAATAAAACCAAAGAGTATCGCCATCAGTTAAAAAAGTACCACATGGTGTATAACGCATAGTGCAATGTAGTCAAAAGGAGTCATGACTTAATCCAATAATGTCACAATTGTATCTTCAATATTAGTAATAATCCTCCTTTTATTCGCTCGGTAACGAAAAAGGAATGCGTCACATGTGAAGTCAATAATTAAAAAGAGAAACGTCACGACTAATTAAAATTAAAAGTTGTGAGATGTTGTATAAAACGCTTCAAGGCACATGCTATCTCTGTGACGGTTGGAAATAGATCT
>NW_017300311.1:314598-316296 GCF_001594075.2 Trachymyrmex cornetzi
AAGGCACATGCTATCTCTGTGACGGTCGAAAATAGATTAAAGGAACCCGAGTAATAATATTGTGTTAGACGTTAAACTTAAAATAAGACAAATTAATTATTTTTGTCAGGGTCATTGTCAAGTAAGCAATAATAAGCTTTACTTAATTTCTCTGTATCTTATATTATATTCTTATATTATATTTTTATCATGACTCCTTTTGACTACATTGCACCGTGCGTTATACACTATTCGGTACTTTTTAACTGATGGCGATACTCTTTGGTTTTATTTTTATTTTTAATTTAATTTGTTTCTATATTTTAATGTCTGTAAAGACTGAAGAGGACTACTGTATGAGTCGAAACGTATCGAATAGTATGTGAAATAACTTTATTGATAAAATTGTTATCTAATTTAAGCTTGTATATTACAGTTACTGTCATTATTAAAAACATAACAAGCGTTTAAATTTTAATTTATATCAAACACATAGTGTTTTGCTTATTGAAAAAATTTAAAATAAAACATCTTTAAGTTCTATTTAAAAAAAGGAAACAAGAATAAAACATTTTAATGTTTTAAAATTAAACTTAATTTTTTTTTAAGTGTAGTTTATATAATAATAAATGATAACATTATGATTTTTACAAATATGATAAAAGATTTAAGAAAATTTCGTTATTGCAATACATTTATGCTTAACCGGTTTTTATCAGTACAATTAATATTATTTTTAGGACTGTGGAAAGAAGTTTATTATAACTAACAACTATTAGAGGATAATAAGTAATTTAAATGAGAATTTTCATTGTTATTGCAATCAGCTTATAATTAAAATAATCAGTGTGGAAAATAGGCACTTAAATATTAAATAGGCACTTAAATATTAAATATTCAATTAAAATTTACAGCACAATTCGGCATCATAATATGTCATGCTGATACTCATGAATGTTTTATGCAGATAATTAAAGTGGAAATTTTATGGCTGAAAAAGAATGTTGTTCCAAATACATAAAAACTATGGATGCATCGGATTGTAAAATTACCGGATATCGGATATCCTGTATCCGGACAGAATGTAACATCGGATATCCTGTATCCGATCGGATATTCGAGAAGGCAATTTCTTCGAGTCGGATACTCGACATTTTCCTTATATCCGACCGGATTCCGAGAAAGTGTCTACTAAAAAAAAACCCCACAGAGAAAAATATTATAATTTTGCAACAATTTATAAGATATTATAGCATCGTGAATACGCATACTTATTTCTAGAACATTTGTATAAGAAAAAATCAACAATTTAATGATATCAAATTTCAACCGGATATATTCCCGGATACTAATTATATTCGACTATCCGGTCGGATAGTAAAAAATATACTGGATACTGGATACTTTCCGGATGTCCGGTGCATCCCTATTAAATACTCTAAATGACATTTTCTTGTGAAATTCGGTATAAAACTCGAGGTATCGCATATAATCCAATCGATTTGCCTGGACCCGTGGGGATGATTGATCTGCACTGTTATTTAAGCTTAGCAAACCCACGAACCCTAGGCTCAACACTGCGAATACACGTACATCACGTAACTCTCACACATTTTTTGGCCTTCGATTGATGGCCGCGGAGTCAACGACACTGCCAGATACGGTAATAACAAACATATTTCCATAACGACAGCTGTATTTGTATTCTTAATAACTGGT
>NW_017300311.1:316346-326342 GCF_001594075.2 Trachymyrmex cornetzi
GAGTGTTACAAAGATCGTGTAAATCAACCTTTCCAAATATCAAACTGAAAAGCTTCGTTTATAACCGCTCGTTTATAATCGTCAGTTAAGCGAATCGCGTAAAATTTGTATGCGACACCACCACGATTATTTGCCGTATCGCAACTTGGCATTTTACGATTTTATTGATTAATCGCGGCTTGGACTCGTTTTTATCGTCGGCGTTGAAAAAAGTATCACTATACTTGAAAAAGATTATTTTGTTGCTTTTTTTTGTATTCGGTAACGATGTTTTGCGCAAGCGCGTGTCATTTTGTATTCATCTTTCTTGATTGTAACGTTAGCATGGCCAAACTTATCAAACGTTTTCAACATAAAACTACACCGCAACAATTTAGCAAGGCACGTAATTCATTCGGCGTAGATCTGTATAAATTTTGTAGTAAGTAATTGTAGGATAAAAGAATTAATGATTATTTCAATTCGCGTGTGTTTTATTAAATCGACATTTTCGCACGCTGCGCTATTGTCGTGACTGAACTTTTCAAACGCGTTGTAAATATTTGCATTGGTTATGTTTCCTGACACGTGAATTGCGCAATTGCGCAATTGGATGCAAATACGTTTGCGTTTCGTTGCAATTAATGAAATTGCGGCGCAACCTCTATTATACTTCAAATTTACGCTATTACCTTGTTTGTTCTCTTTATGTTTATTTGATCGATTGAATAGATAAATACGTTGTCCGCTAATAGGAATAGATACCGAAAAAGTACATGGTAGACACATGGGGTATATCCAGGAGGAGAGAGTAGGAGAGTTCGACCTCCAATTTTTTGTTTATTTTGTTTATTTTTTGTTTTAAAAAAATACAACTTTACTTTTGACTCAACTTTTTACTTTTTTATTTTTACAATTGTACTTTTTATTTTTGATAATACTGCAAATTCTGAAGATATATAAAATCGCGTTGGAAAAAATATAGTTGCATGATTCTTTAATTTTGTAAATTATATTGAATAATCTTTGCTTTATTCATTATTCCTTCTTATCTTTATATTTAATTTTAGTTTAATATTACATTTTTAATAATATTTGACAATATTTCTCGTACATTAGAGGATACCGTTCTTTTCTGAATTTTTAAAACATTTTTTTCTTATAAAATTATGAATTTGTATGTAATAAAATAATATTGAATAACTACACTTTTTTTTATTTTTAAGAATTGTATTTTGTCTATACTTTTTTAAAAAATAAAAATAAAATTATCATTTGCAAAAAAGTATTTTTTAAATGTTTAAATAGACAATTTTTTAACGAAAAAATTGATGTTTATGATAATAGAATTGACCTCTTCTTTCGAAAAAAAAATTTTACGTCCATGATCAGACAGATATTCGAACATAATGGTGATTTGTTGAGAGGATGCGTGAGTGTTGTCCGATATTTGATATGAGCGACGGCACACAGCTTGAGATACGAAGTTAATATTTCTCGTAACGTTGCCTCGCGGCTCAGGGATTTACGACCGGCCGGAAGGAAGCGGACAGGCGAATTGTTCCTCCGGGAGAAAGAGAAACGAGAGAGACCAACGTTGTTTGTACATCTATCTCCGGCTCTCTCCGACCAGAGAATTATCGCTGTAATTTCGATTGGACCTCAGTCTTTAGCGCCTTTCGTCAGGGTGGCATGTTTGCTACAGTACTTTGCATGCGTACTACTGTCGAAAAGACGTTCTGGTTGCAAAAAGCTTTTGACTGTAAATATTATTTATTTATTTCTCCAGAGAAATTATAGTTGGAATTTAAACTTAAATTTGCTAGGAAACCTAATTTTCGGATAAAAAGTGAACATTATTAGCAGCGGAAATATTATAGGGAAAGTGTTAATCTCAGGCGTAAATAGAGCGAATATTTTATGTCAATAAATTAGAAAATAATGAATGCCGAAATTCGAGGTGTCATCAAGGAGGATTTAAGAGGTCAAGTTTATCAAAATTTCTTGCCCTGCATCGAAATTCATGTCGTTCTGAGCGAGTCACGTGATTACGATACGCTTAGAAAGCAGAGAAGTTTTGGGCAACATTCAAAGTTCTCGCGCAAACGTGATCGTTCATCTTGTGCTCCAATGTTCTTACACTCTTGTTGCACCAGGCTGTTACTGCAGGTTGTATACCCGTCTGTAGACTGTCTCCCAAGTAATTCGCGAATACGAAAGCAGGCGCGCACATTATATTTTCATTATCCGCCATCGAATTTAACTCGGGACAAGCGCACATTGTTTGATCTACGGAACAGCTTCGAGTACCTGGGAGATATAAGCTCCTCCGTATATTTCTTGCATCGTGAAAGTCGCGATATACATCACGAAGTAATATATGGCCGCGGAAGAGAAGAGACGCGAACTCACGCGCGCGGAAATGCATCATCAGCTCATACAATATAGCAGCTATTTTTTACACCAATATATCTACATGTTTACAATTCTTTTTTGGTGACAGTAACTGTCATGACTTTTTGGTGGTTTCATAAAAAATAACTGCAAACTTTTTAAAGATTCTTTAAATGACATCTTTTAAAATAAAATTAACAGTTTTTTCAAAATTTTGATTTAATTTCATATTGCTAATATATCTAGTTCAATTAAATATTTTAAAATCATAAGTGTTATTATACATAAAGTTTCTGCAAAAAACGATTAACTCGAAGATGATTCGAAAATTTACTATTATATTATAATTTATTACTTAAATACACGGAAAGAACGATTTTAATATCTTTGATGTTAAATATAAAAAATTTAACGAGCGTGGCTTAAATGCACAAACTCGTTGCGTCAGCCAGACTTTCGAGATCTCGAAATGGCAATCTGCTCGTGTACACAAATGACACGTTGCACTATGAAATTAAAACAGCGAGTTCAACTATTTTACTCTCTCGTTGCGCATCCTACTTCCAAGAATTATCTTACGCCTACTTGCGAAGATTATTCTAAAAACCAAGCCTTTGGAGGACGACCATTAAAGTGTAAATGGAGATTATGAAAATTAACATTAAGTTAAATTATTTAAAAATTTGAATCAGAATTTATTACATTTCCAATATTAAGCCAACATTGGGGGCTCCAATATTGGCTATATATTTTTCTTTGTTTGCCCAGAAGGCGAAAAATCTTCACCGGCCCACCATCTGGGATGCTCCAAGGAGAACTTAACCGGATGGCGGGAAGATACCCAGGACCCGGTCCCCTGGGTGTGCAGGATTTGATGCGCCTGCATCCTCGGATGGGGATAGTAGACATATCATCTACCTGCTAAAAAACTCCCTCTGTATGGCACTACCGCCAAACCAGTTGGGTGCCCTCCGGAATCGCCTTCCCGGCATTTCGTCAGGGCGCACCCAAATCACGGAGCCAAGATCCCTTCACAAGTGTCCGCGGTACACAGCAATAAATATTAATTAACTTGACTATATTTACAACCTAACCTATGGACATATTTACACCTATGTACCTAATCGTCAGTATCTGAAGAGTCGAGGGCAAATAGTGCCCGTCGCTCCTCCACAGCCCGACTTTCACGCCCGGCTGTTTCTTTCCTCTTCATCACCGTCTCGCAAAAATTTGCGAGAGCTGTCCAACAGTGGGAGGTGTCTAGAGCAGCCCTCACCACTGCGTTATAAGACCTGTCCATTAGGGCCCAAGTTCAGCGCTTCGAAAAGCCCATTTTGCTTCTCAGTCCAAGACGGGCAAAACAGCAGTATGTGTACCGCGGTGTTTACAGCTGCCCCGCAGTGGGCACACCGGAGAGCCCGAGCGCCTGATCCCGTAGAGATAGACCTCAAAGCACTCATGACCCGTTAATATTTGGATCATGCGATATGCGAGGCCACCACGCTCCATCCAAGCACCGATTCGCTCGGATAGGGCGTCCTAACTGCCGCACCAGGTGCCTCCGGCGGGAGGCTCAACAAGTATTGACGCCAGCGCGCTATAGAGCGGCGTTGCTCCACTTCCCGTAACAGAGACTAGACTCTCGGTGGAATGTATCCATCTCTCTGTACAATCTCCCACCTGCGCAGGTGAGGGCGTGTCAGGCGATCTACCGCAAATCTAAAGGGCACCGCCCTCGCTAAAATAGACGCCGTCTTGTGATCCCCTGATGACTCGCAGCGAAAGTCGCCGCTGGAGCCGCTTCACCCTTCGAAGATAAAGGTTTCGATCTTCAGTAACGGTTTGTACTGAATGACGGACATAACTACTATCGCGTACACGCAACGCCTGCCCTCGCCAGGCTCACCATTATTGGCCATCAGCCTACCCAAGGCCGCGGTTATTCTTTAGGCCTTAGGGAAGAGGAGACGAAAGTGGTCTCGGAAGGTCCACCTCGAATCCAGGACAAGTCACAGATATTTTAAGGTAGACCTCGCGGGCACCCCCCCCCCACCCGAAGAGAAGCGTCCGGTATGTCATCGCACATAAATGCGACTATCTCCGTCTTGCCGACAGATACCATAAGATCAAGGTTCAATGGCCCTGACCACCACGGCCACCCTCAGCTCAGTGCGCAGGAGAGCCTTCTCAAATGGAGACCCTTATCATTCATTTCATCAGCAGGATATCGTCCGTGTAATAAATGGTGGAGCAGCCCATCGGCAGGCCCAACCGCCAGATCGAGCCATACCCTATGTTCCATAGGGTCGATCCTAAGATCGATTCCTGCGGAATGCCACACGTCAATGGCGATCTTACAAAGGAATCGCGGTCGATGTACGTGAGATACCTGTCAGATAGGTAATCTCCGACGACACTTCTAGGAGATATTCCAGGGTCTCCTTGACCTCCAAAGCAGAGCGGATGACCACGGGAGGGAATTAAAGGCGTTAGCGATGTATAAAAACTCTGCCAACACCGCCCCCCCATCCCACACGCTGTCATCCACCCATTCCCTCAGTCGCTAGATTGAATCAATAGTGGATCCGCCAGTGCGGAAACCAAACAGGTTATCCACAATCCTGTCCACCGAGTCCAAGTGCCATTGTAATCGACAGCGTAGGACCCTCTCGAATAACATGTCCGCCTCACTCAATAGACAAATAGGCCTATACCAGGTATGTAAACATGAAACCGGAATTTTTTAACAGAAAATACACGTTTATTGCATGAAAATGATAAAAAATATTTTATTCGAAGTATTGCCCATCGCTAGCTATACATTTTTCCCACCCGTCTGATAATTTGTGGATGCCACGCCAAAAAAATTATTGCTCTTTTGAGCCAAACCAGTCATCTAGCCATTTTCGTACATCTTCGTAAGAAGTGAAGCGCTGTTGAGCAAGTGCGTGTCCCATCGACGCAAATAAGTAGTAATCGGACGTAGCCAAGTCTGGTGAGTAAGCCGCATGCGAAAGTATTTCCCAATCAAACGCCTCAATCGTTTCCTTGACCAGTTTTGCTGTGTGTGATGGTGCATTCATGAAGCAAAATCACTTTGTGTTGCCTTTCTTGATATTCTAGTCGTTTTTCACGCAAAGCTTGATTCAAATTGATCATTTGTTGTCGGTAGCGTTCAGTATTAACGGTTTCGCCAGGTTTTAGCAGCTCATAATAGATTACACCTTTCCGATTCCACCAAACACAGCATTGTCTTCCGTCTATAGCGATTTGGCCTTGCAGTTGATGTCGATGGTTCGCCTGGAGTTACCCATGATCTTTTACGCTTAGGATTCTCAAAATATATCCACTTTTCATCGCCAGTCACAATTCGATGGAGAAATGACTTTCTTTTGTACCTGGCGAGCAGCATTTCGCAAGTGGTTTTTCGGTTTTCCTGCTGTCTTTCATTCAGTTCATGTGGAACCCATTTTCCCATCTTCTGAATCTTTCCCATGGATTTTAAACGTATGAAGACGGCTTCTCGTGTCACATTCAATTGATCCGCGAGTTGTTGTTGAGTTTGAGCGTCATTCTCATCCAACATTGCTTGCAATTCGCTGTCTTCAAACTCTTTCGGTGGTTTTCCACGTTCTTCGTTTCTCACGTCAAAATCGCCACTTTTGAATTTTTTAAACCACTCAAAGCACTGTGATTTACCAAGAGCATGCTCACCTTAAGCTTCGACAAGCATTCGATGCGATTCTGCAGCAGTTTTCTTCAAATGGTAACAGAAAATCAATGCCGTCCGCAAATCGTAGTTTCCAGGCACAAAATTCGACATGTTCAACGCTATTACAAACTATACTGTTGTATGAAACTTGTATTGTTGAGTTGAAAATTTTTGGCCATCTATTGGTAAATTCCTGTTTCATATTTAGATACCTGGTATGAGGAGGGGGACATATCCGGCTTATTCGGTTTCTTGAGGAGGACTAGCCGCGACCTTCCACTCGGAAGGGAAGCGGCTCTCCTCAAGAAAGGCTGTGAACGCTCGCGCTCATAAGACAGCAAGTCACCTTTAAAACTCGCCCAGATATGCCATCCGGACCCAGCGCTTTTCCAGACGGTATTCTCTTGCATGTTTCAATGCCCTATTCTCCAGTTACGGAGAGGCCTTTCTCCCACAGAAAGGGAACTGGTCTGCTTTCATCAGCCAGCGACCGCAGGAAGAGGATCCGCACGATCCCTGAAACAGTCTCCGGGAGGAGTGTTCCAACCACTGAAGGTGTACCCGCTGAGAGCTTGCTCATTACAGTTCTGTAGAGCATACCCCACGGATCCACCTCGAGCGTCTCCACTAACTCCCTCCAAAGGCGTGACTTAGAGTGCCAAATGGCTTTTCTTAGTCTCCTCCTAGCCTCTCGGAGCTCCATCCAAAGGACCTATTCTCCTTCGGGCTGAGCTCGTCTGCGAATACGCGTAAGACGCTGTCGACAACGATTGCAGTGGGCACGAAGTTCGGAAATCTCTTCATTCCACCAATATGCCGAGGGTCTGCCGATATACTTCGACAGATCGCCCTCCAGCTTGGACAACCAATGGGTAAACTTCCTGACCGTCTTGTTGGGCGAGAAGTAGCAACGAAAGATTACCACTCTCCTCTACTCGACGGCCACAAACCATTCACCTCGTGTCGCTGGAGAACATGGCAGGTCACTCCTAGACTACTGCCATACAATGGCAGCGGTCGGGGACGCGTTCGAAGACACGTACCATCTGCTATCCGCCGGCACAGAGTGGGGCTCAATGACCACAATCAACCTTAAGCCCTCCTCCTCACAGACCCGTGCAATTAAATCTTGCGCATGTCTTGAGTGGTTGACATTAATCAAGGCCAACTTAGCCATTGGGAGGATCAACCACCATACTTTCCTCAGCGGCAGGCGCGGCAGTCCCCCGATCGACTACCGTCGCTGTCTCCTCAACTCGTGTCTCCCAGTCACCGTTGTAGGGAGAGCACCGCTCTATGCTCGGCATTCAGACCGCGCGAGGCATACACTGGGCAGTGTGGCCTCGCCCTACATAAAAAGGACCTATGTCCTTCCTGATCACTTGAAACAAACGGAGGACCTATCCTCCGCGCTCCAGCAGCTGGCCCGAGTATGACCAACCTCCAGGCACCGGAAACACTGGAGTTAACGCCCAGGCAGGGAAAGAACCCTGGCAGACGAACACCCTAGCCGCATACGTCCCTCTCCTGCAAGTTTTTCAGCAAGAACGGAGGGACACTGTTCCCATACGAAATTCAGTCCGTCCCTTCCAGGGCGCAGCGTTCCCATCCTAACATTCTCTCTCCTGACTCCGACGAGAGACCCGACCTTCAAAAGTATGTTCATCACCTCTACATCGGTGACCGACTGTTCCACGTCCAGGAGTCGAATCTTCGATTTCCGCACTGGACGGACAATGGAGACTCGATTCTCATGCTCACGAAAGACTGTCCTTAGCCTCTCCGAAAGCACGTCGGCCTTGACCCCTTATCCCTCAATGGGAATTTCCACGAGGATACCACCTGTCTGAGGCTTACGTATTCTCGTATCCGCGATTTCCAGCTCGGCAAGATCAATCTTACTCCTTGCCAAATCTACCATATCTGTGTAAGATGGATCACCCTTGCCGCATCTAATCAATACAGCTGTTGTCCTAGGCGCCCGAATACGTTTGCGTATCGGACCAGGCCGGACACCTGCACGCGCTGGGGGCACCCCAGAGGCCGAAGGGGCCGAGACACTAGCTCTCCGGTTCCCGGTACCACCATCCCGCACGCCCGCACCAGTACCCGTCACAACAGAACGCTCTGGAGGAGTAATGATGCCAGTAGGAACCCTTCCCGCGCGTTTCTTCCTTTTCTTCTTTCTCTTACTGGACCGACAGACCATCTCCGTCCAGGGCTCTCCCCTGTCCGGCCCAGTGGCCCGCGACCAGTCCCCTACTGCATCCTCTGTCTGAGGCTCAGTCGTCGCCTCTTCAGTCATCGGCGACGCAACAATGTGCTCTCTTTTATCCACGCGTTTGGGTACATGTTCATCCACTAGACGCCTCGACGCACCTTTAATAGGTGATCGATACGTCGACGGGAGTTCCTCGCGCGACGTCTCCCCTCTTCCAACATAGCAGCAGTAGACCGATTCTTCCGCCGTGATCGGTGATCACGATCCTCCGCATCGGCAAGTGGGACATCCCTGGTCCGAATAACAGGGTTATCTCTCACGCACGAGTAGGAAGCACGAAGCGTTTCCATCTCTCTTGGCGTAGGGACCTAATCTTCTCCATTCAAGGAGATCCGATCTGTCCTAATGTCGGCTAACTCCCTACGAAGCCGCACAATCTCCCTCTCAAACTCAGCAACGGGATCACAAGCCCTATCCGAGTCCAGCGCGAGTTTTTGTATCGCCTGTTTCGCTACATAAACTCCCACGATGATGCGTCTCCTAAGATCACCTTCTATCGTGGAAGTGCACTACTGAGCCTCGTATACCGCTTCAACGACATAGCCGCGACCGCCCTGGGGGACATCCCCGGAAAAAGAGACGATTTCTTCCACCGTGACCTTTTAAGCTAAGCTTAATGAGTCGCTAATAGAGAACTCGACAAGCCTCTTTTTTTTCTTCACCGCCTTAGATGACGACTTACGTTTTAAGATTTTCTCAAAATCTGGCCTATCAAGGTCGTCATCCTCAACATCCATCTGCGAAGTAGTCATTCTTGAAAGGGATTGCGAACCAAGGACATTACTGTCTCTTTGCTTACGGCCTCTTTTCTTTCACACGACACTGGACTGAGTCTCATACCAAGACTCGCCCGAAGTCGAGGCAATGCATATACAGGGTGCGGCGCCAAAATCCGGACAAATTATACATTTTTTCTAAACATATGTTTTATTGCTACAATGAAAAGGTTTACAAAATTTATTTACCTCCATTGTTTGTAAGGCCATAAAGAACATATTCACTCAATATATCCCCCGCTTGCTTGAATGACCGCCTCCATTCTCGGTTTGAAGCGTGCGTAGGCACGCTTTAATGTGTCACGGTCCATATCGGTGAATGCCGCTTCAATAGCGGCTCTCAATGATGCGACGTTTGGATGTCTGGACTTGTTCGTGACCCTTCCAACCACGCCCCATACGTAGAAGTCCAAACGATTCAAATCTGGGCTGTTGGGAGGCCAGAATTCTTTCGACCAAAACATGTCGACGTTGTCCGACAACCAATTTTGCACCAAATGACTTGTGTGGCCGGGCGCACCGTCCTGCTGGAAAACATATGGCTTTCCAGACGACACAGTTTCCATCCACGGCTTCACTACATTTGTTAGAACACGCAAATAAACTTCTTTTGTGACATTTTCCCCTTTGTCAAAAAAATGCGGTGGCATGACATCACCCTCACTGGACACAACACCTAGCACGTGAACATTCGCCGGAAATTTCGTTCTTGCACCAATGGGGACATCTTCAGGGTTGTGGGCGAGCCAGCGGTCATTCCTTCGATTGATTTTCGCATCCACAGTAAAAATTTTCTCGTCAGAAAAAAACTTGAGTCATCCGGCAGCATTGTGTTTTAAGAAACACAAAAGCAG
>NW_017300311.1:328035-328555 GCF_001594075.2 Trachymyrmex cornetzi
ATATATATATATATATATAATCTCGACTCATCAAGATGAGAAAATATTGATACCGAGATCTAGTCATGATAGAAATAACTGTTAAAATATTCTCATCTCTCTCTCTCGCCCGAATCACTACTAATTGCTGAATTAATAATATTGTACTTACGTTTTCTCCATCAGCTCATTATCGTTGCGAATATTTATCGCAGCCTCAAGCCCATTGGGCATAGATATATTTGCCTCCCGCTGCAAATTGCGCGCACTTTCAATTAATTCGGTAGATTTCTGCACCAACTGCTGCGCCTGCACGTTAATGTAATGCGAGCACCCTAGTAAATTGTTAATGTTAGCCATGATATAGATTTACTAAAGATCTACTAACAGACTGACAGACTGAACTAACAGACTGAACTAATTCGATAAGCAAACTGACGGGATCGTGGAGGCTGTGCGACAATTTATAGTAAAAATGTACGTGACAGAGTGATATCATTTTGAAAAGAATCCTCCGACCAAGTACCACGTGCAAAAGTTT
>NW_017300311.1:328658-329562 GCF_001594075.2 Trachymyrmex cornetzi
CGTGCAAAAGTTTGTACCTCAGCCGAAACGTATATCTCACATCCGAGATTCCATGAAAAAACTTTAGCATTTATCTGTCATACTTACATCACCAACGTTTTATATCAGCGACGAAAGTACAATGCTTCGGCCAAAGGTATATCTCGCGCTCGAAAGATTACACTACCTCAGCATTTCTCTTATTCGTTCTTCGCATTGAAGCGCAATGAGACTTATATCAAACCGCCATCAAACAGCTATCAGACTGATATTTAACAGCTATAAACAGCTATCAAACCTCTATCAAACTGCTATCGAACGGCTATCGAACGACTGTCAAACTGCTATCGAACCGATATCGAACTGCTATCAAAACCACTATAAACAGTCATCGGTACGCTGTAAACAGCTATCGGACTGATATTTAACAGCTATAAACAGCTATCAGACTGATATCAAACCGCTATCGAACTGATATCTAACAGCTATCGGTCTACTATAAACAACTACCAGAATGATATTTAACAGCTATCAGACTGATATCGAACCGCTATCAGTTCATTTCAACATCTATCAGTTATATTTATTTAAATGTCTACAGGTATAAGGGTGATAGAAATAAACATATTAATGTAAGATAATATAGATTTTATTTAAAAATCTTACAATTCTTCTTGGTGTCGCGACCACCAGTTAAATATCTTAAATACATTTTGTAAAGCGCAATTCTTTGCATGTTTTCCGCATCGTATAGTATTACAATCATCTAGATTACGTAGGGATTTTACATCTTTATAATGCGCATCAAGAGTTTCGACGATGATACCATCAGTGTCGAGCATATCAGCTAGCCATCCTCGTTTTTCGTGTCCTTTGACATATACGACATCCTCTTCTAATACAGCTTCCGTAATTAAACGTCTCA
>NW_017300311.1:330409-330760 GCF_001594075.2 Trachymyrmex cornetzi
CCAACTCTCGCAGCATTGATAATTTATTGATCTCATTTAACGAAACATGAGGCATCCGCCACTGCACTTTGAATAATTCAATTTCAGGCTTCGTCGCAGGATTTCCCACCAAGCAATTGTAATCGTTGCGCGCTCGTATCAAAATCAATTCGTGGCAAGCGTTGACAAATACGCGTTTGTAATCTTCGCAAAAGCCCAACAGCATGTTGAGCTGCATGCAAAAATTAAAGTATCCTTCTTCCGTGTCGGATTTAGAGTTCCATCCAGCGTTCAGCGCAATCAAAGCTTTGTCATACGTCATCGATACATAGTTCTTGATGGTACTGGTAATTCCAACGTTTCTGTTACGGT
>NW_017300311.1:332566-333108 GCF_001594075.2 Trachymyrmex cornetzi
AGCCGTAAAACGGGTAGGACGCCGCCGCGTTTCGCTATTGGAAGAATCCTCTTGCTCCTCTTCTTCTTTATTTTCAAGCCCATATCAATCTTCATTTCGGCCTTCATAGCTGCCCAAATGGCTGTGGCTGCGGCTCTCTCTCTGAGAGTCGAATCACTCGCGGTAATGCGTTTCCGCGCCTTCTCAGCGAGTATATTATCAGCCGCGTGTCGTTCGGTGAGATCGTTGCTGTGCGAATACACTATGTTATGCTCGCGACACGCAGCATCCAATGGATTAATACCTCGATCGCCTTTGGCCAATTGCTTCTCCAATCGCGTCCCCGGACCTCAAAACTGATATCCGGGAATATGTAGTTCGAAGGGAAGCGTGTTTATCGCACGATTTAGTAAGCCTCTCGACGGCATTCGCTACAATTCTTTATCAAAGGCGTCGGACCGTCGATATGCGTTTGATGAGTCGGCAAATTGTAATGCTTCAGGCATCGACGGTATCACTGTACCTCCGAATCTGCTCGTATATGCTCGGGTAATCTGTCCCAC
>NW_017300311.1:334185-334492 GCF_001594075.2 Trachymyrmex cornetzi
CCGTACGAGAATTTCTGCGATTTATGTCGTAAATGTTGGCAGCAAAAGTATGGATTTCTAGTAATTGATAAGGACAGTGCGCTTACCGATGGGCGATACAGAAAAGGATTTAATGACTTTGCAATACCGTGATGCGATCAGTTGACACCGATACGTTGACATGGACAACAGCAAAGATCGTGAGAAGGTAGCGAAGGAGATTGCGAACTAGTGATTCGATTCGCAAAAAATACCGCGCTTTAAAGACTGGTAAAATGGATGAGGACATCGCATTGGAGAGACACTTCAAACCTATTGTCGACCCGCT
>NW_017300311.1:338266-338550 GCF_001594075.2 Trachymyrmex cornetzi
GTCATAGTACATCAAGTACAATGATGGTTTCGATGGATCGTACGACGGCATGTATTTGTTGTTGGCTCGCGCGTACCTGTTTGTACACTGGCTCAGACCTCCGTATATACCGCGCTCGACAAACATGACCATGTCGATGTCTGTCAACAGTTCAAATTTTATACCAGTATGTTTTAACATGGCATCCCAGGTAAGGTGTAATAATACGCGGGGTCTAGCCCGTAACTCGCGATGCAACTGTCGCGGAAATTTTCAAAGACGTCGGCCAACAACAATACATCTGT